>NC_060122.1:378818471-379121501 GCF_021461395.2 Schistocerca americana | reverse complement strand
CGTGCGACTGCTGCGGTCGCAGGTTCGAATCCTGCCTCGGGCATGGATGTGTGTGATGTCCTTAGGTTAGTTAGATTTAAGTAGTTCAAAGTTCTAGGGGACTGATGACCTCAGAAGTTAAGTCCCATAGTGCTCAGACCCATTTGAACCATTTGAGCTGTACAGAAGTAAGAAATTACACAAAAACACTGATTTTACCCAGTCCACAGGTGACGGCAACTACAAACTACATTAGCACCAGTGATCAACGCATTTATCAGACACATTTCAACCCTTCTAAAGCAGCCCAAGTCGACTATTGATGATGCGACTGAAGTGGAAACATGAAGGAATAACCAAGACCAGGCAGACTCTATGTACTGACGGACAGGGACCGCGGAACAAAAATGGCTCTGAGCACTATGGGACTCAACTGCTGAGGTCATTAGTCCCCTAGAACTTAGAACTAGTTAAACCTAACTAACCTAAGGACATCACAAATACCCATGCCCGAGGCAGGATTCGAACCTGCGACCGTAGCGGTCTTGCGGTTCCAGACTGCAGCGCCTTTAACCGCACGGCCACTTCGGCCGGCACCGCAGAACATTGCGGAGGATTATTGGAAAGGATTGCACGAAATCGGTGGAACGTAGCGTTCGTGAGTGGCAAAGTACTACCAGCGGTCCAACTGCCACAATGACTGTTTGTAGGGATTTAAAAATGATGGAGGGCGGTGGCCTAGCGACTCCTCATAAGCCACAAATTTCTGTTGTCAACGACAGGCGACGCTTCAGGTGGTGTAAAGAGTGATGGCACTGTACAGTGGATGACTGGTAGTGAGTGACTTGTAGTGAAGAATCACGATATACACTGTCGCAATCCGATGCAACTGTTTGGGTTTGGCGAACGCCTGGAGGACGTTACTTGCCACCACGTGTATTGCTAATAGTGAAGTCCAGAACAGTGGTATAAACCAGCATCTTTGAGGCAACGGTTTCTGGACAATAAACATTCCGGAAATGGCCTGGCCTGCCGAGAGATCCGGCATAAACCAAATGGAACACCTTTGGGATGAGTTAGCATGTCGACTTCACTCAAGACCCCAGCGTCCAACATCACTATCTTCTCTGGTTTCGGGTCTTGAAGAAAGGGCTCCTCCACAGACATTCACACAACTCGTTGAAAGTGTCCCCAGCAGAGCTGAAGCCGTCATAAAGACAATGGATGGACTCACTCAATATTAATGTCCGCTAGCAGCTGTGCGGATGCTTTTATCAGATAATGTACAGCAGAGGTGCGGGGTTCGGTGGCTAAATGCCAGAGTCCACAGTCAGTTGTTTTCACTTCTTACACCGATTTGTCAATGTGAATAATGGGAAGTTCCTTTGTGATTCGGAGTTTGTGTCAAACTGTAGATCCTCCATTAACTTGCTGGGTAAGTCACTTCAAAGGTCGGAGGACGAAAGAAGTAGAGCACCTGCGAAAGGATCATGTCCAGTAAAACACTGTACTGTTCGTACCAACGTGCGGGTTAGTGCCAGATTCATGTTTTATCGAAATTATAAAAATGGCAGAGGGTCCTAAACCGAGTGAATGTAACAAATGTGGAGACAAGAGTTACTCAACAGGCGTCAACCTAATTAGGAGAAATGTATAGCAGTGAACGCAAAGTTATGAAGAACTATGTATTCCTAGATTCGGAGAACTAGTCAAGGTTTTCGACGGAGCCAGCCTGAGTGGCCGTGCGGTTCTAGGCGCTACAGTCTGGAGCCGAGCGACCGCTACGTTCGCAGGTTCGAATCCTGCCTCGGTCATGGATGTGTGTGATATCCTTAGGTTACTTAGGTTTAATTAGTTCTAAGTTCTAGGCGACTGATGACCTCACAAGTTAAGTCGCATAGTGCTCAGAGCCATTTGAACCATTTTTTCGACGGAGAATGGCTCGCACATTGCAGATTAGGGATATGGAGATGGACGGTGTAGGAGAAAATTCATGAATAAACAGTCGTCACTTCACCCACGAAATGCGCACACTTCGAAACAACACAGCATGGAGAATTCTGGTGTAGTAGCAGTTGCACCCTGTCGTAAACAACGTTTGGGCAATAGGGCCGAATAATTCTGAAACCAGAGTTGTCTTCTGTCAATGGATTTTGTTGCAATACATACACTGATGCTGGCGGTAGTCGCTGTGACCAGTTGTTAAGAGTTTAAGTTGTTGCCATATACTGTAAATTGTTTATGTCAATAAATAACTAAATATTCGTTTCTGACAATTAGTTTCTTATTCACAACTGCTCACTTTATTCTGCCATACCATTTTTACAGTTTTGACCCTAAAGTTTTCGGACATTCTGTATGTAATGTATGTGTGTTTTTATTTATGGGTCTCAACAGCGAGGTTATTAGCGCCCTTGCTAAAATAATGTTTCATTCTTCGGCATATGCTGAAGAACCCTAGAAACTCTATGATGACTCTTCCCTGAGGTCCACAAGGCATTCCGTCTTCGTTTCATACGCGGACTGAAGGTACGCTAAATTGCACAGTACTGTAGAATATTTGTCACATTCACTTCTCCCTTAATGAGATAATCTTCTTCCAAGAGCAAGTCAAGTACTTGCGCAGAATAATTAAATATTGTCTATGCAAAGAGCAAAATCCATTAAAGATAGTTACGAGGACTAAAAATTACTTCGAGATGGAAATTACTTGATGTAGCTAAGTGCAAGAGAAAGTAACGTTTGCCAGACTTGCTCAGAAATTTACGTGTCGTGACAGCTGTTAACATAGGGAATGAAATCCTGTCGACGAAGGCTGCGCGTGGCAAGACTGCTGTACCTCAGTAAAGTGGCGAAAGGAAAGTCGCGCGCCTGCAGATGAGACAGCGAGTGAAGTGCTCCAATCGTTGACAGACAGGTCTCGGCATCGGGCATCGGGGAGAGCAAGGTTCACACCTGAGTCCCACCATCATGTTTCACGTTATCCACGATTCCTGTAAATCCCCTTACGCGGATTGTAGGAAAGAGTCTTGAAAATGACAAAGACTGATTCTTACCCCACACTTCCTCAATAGAACCAGTGTTCGGTCAGGGGCTTCTGTGTCGACGAAACACTAAACTACCTCATCGTCACTAATTAGCTGTCGAAAAACTAAGGGACTCTGCAATACTGGAAGTGGAACGCTACAGGCATTCTCTGAGCTGTATCTGAAGTGCGTTGTTGTATGATGTGGATGGCAGTGCGTCCGTTGTGTAGTGTTGCGTTTGCGTTGTCGTAGTTGACAGGAGTGACTGATGGTCGTATCGCTCTCGATAGTGTCCCATAGCCATCAACAGTGTTCTATTCTCTACGTCTGCCAGACAACTACTGGAACGCATCGAAGGGGGACGTTCAAATGGCTCTGAGCACTTTGGGACTTAACATCTGAGGTCATCAGTCCCCTAGACCTTAGAACTACTTAAACCAAAGGACAGCACACACATCCATGCCCGAGGCAGGATTCGAACCTGCGACCGTAGCGGTAGCGCGGTTCCAGACTGAAGCGCCTAGAACCGCTCGGCCACACCGGCCGGCGAGGGGGGAGGAAGCGTTACTTGGTTTTCAGTTTGACTTGGAAAAGAGTTATTTATTCTGTTGAAATACAACTTATTTCACATATGGGTTTGGATGTGAGTTCTTATTTCGTAATTTCCTTAGGCAGATATTTTGTTTCTTTTCTTATTGGTGGAATTTTATGTATCACTATTTTCCTGACGCCTGTGAGAGAACCATAGGAAATCCGAATCAGAGATATTTCTTGTGAGATCAAAGTAATATGAATTATAGGTGATTTTAATTTCTAAAATGGCTAAAATTAACCTAACAAAATATGTAAAATATATATTACAGCAGTAGTCTGCGTTAATGTGATAGTAACCCAGCAAATGTCGCATTGCCTTTATTTGTAGGTGCCTTATTAGATTCATGAAACAAGATTGCTTTTAAATTTATATATAATATATTTTGTTGGTGCAGTCAAGAAAGTAAGTACATTAGCAGGTGCTACTACCCTATGTCTTCAATCGGACATATTGATCGTTACTGTAACATCTCTGTTTAAATAGCTATTAATTTTCCAAGATTTTTCCATCAACTTTTCTTCATCCTGATTGTGGTGTCGTCCGAAGAACGAGGTACCATGACAAATTTGTTACATCACGAAGGAACCACAAGTAAGCACAGCTTCTGCCAGACGCAGAGAAGACCTCGGCGTAGACACGGCCCCAAAAGTTTCCATACGCCGCCGCCACAGTTCAGGACTTACGTCCGAGCGGAGTGCCGCTCAGCCCCACTCTGCAATCATCGCCCAAGATGACAACATCGTCTCACTAGAGGGCCAGCAGCGCGAGAAATGTATTAGATCTATGTAGCAAGGTTTATGATCAATTGTGCAGTGAGAGAAGACACTGTTATTCTATACTGTATCAAGTGACACATTAATGTTCAGTGATAGTAACAAATGTACACAGACAGTCCTGTGAACACGAATTGTTTCGAAGTTAAGTATTTCATCTTGTTGAAGTTATAATGAAGTGATGTAATATTTTACATGTGTTGTGGTATCCATTCGGCTTACTCCAGCAGTAAGTCTATGAGTCCACCACAGTGCCGACGAGTGTTTTATTCGTCCGGCACAACACTAATGAATGCACCATCGGAATGGTGAGGCAATTTCCAGTTAGAATGCTAACCCGTTTCCTCAAGTAACAAGTACAGAAAAGTTCCGACTGTGCATAGCTCGCAAAAAATTCGATCACTTGACCAGCATCCACATCTTTTAAGTAACACGATTTCTCAGAACCGCACTGGCGAAATCGGCAAAGTCCATGAAACCGCTGAATAGAGTTCAGATGCTACTCAAGAGCGAAATTTTCACGAATTCCAAATGAAATGTAGCTCCGATTCACTGCACAGGGAAGCGGAGCTCCTGCTTCTGCATTTTTCGAATATCTGAGTCTATTCTCTAGCCTCAAGCTGGCCTTTAAATGCCCTACGGATGGACTTCCGAAGTCAGCTGTTACTGGGTTCAGAGTTTGTTTTGTTGAAAATTACACGGGCCGTCACAGTAATGTGGCCACTGCCTTTGTTTGACGTCAACGTGCAACAACAGCTCACAGACGACAGGTGGCAGCACTAGCTGTGAAGGGTATATAAAGTGTGTCAGGGGGAACGCGGAACGTGCAGTCGTTGTCGTAATGAGAAAACTGAGCGATTTATCTGATGTCCTGAGAGCGTGATCATTGGCTTTCGGGCCCAATGTGGAAGAATTTCCGAAACGGCTATTATGGTTAAAGTATACCGTGTATGGCAAAATGGCGCTATCCAAAATCGTCGCCAAGGCAACTGTGTTGCATCAGGGCCATAGAAGACAGGGGAGGACTACAGCTGCAGAGATGTGTACGGGCGAACAGACGTGCAACTGTTGAGCAACTGATCGCCCAACCAATAGGCTACCAACAGTGTCTCATCAACCACCGTTACTGAACTTGGGGTATGGGGCTCCGCAGCAGGCGCCTGTTTCGTGTCCCCATGTTCGCTACTCGTCGGCGACGAAGGCTGGAATTTGCACTCCAATAACACAACTGGGTGCTCACCGAGTGGCGACTGGAGGCCTTTTCACATGGATCACGTTTATGCTCCAACGGACGGATAGCCATTGGTGTGTACTGCGTAAAATTTCTAAAAGCAGACACCCTGCAGAAATCGTCGGAAGGGTACAGACCAAAGGAGGGGTCATTATGGTCTGGAGCATGTTTTCGTGGCATTCCCTGGATGATCTCGTTATTCTGAAACGCATGGATCAACACAGGTATACATGTATTCTTGGGGACCATGTCCACCCCTAGACGCTATTTGTTATACCATCTACAGGGTGTTTCAAGAATGACCGGTATATTTGAAACGGCAATAAAAACTAAACGAGCAGCGATAGAAATACACCGTTTGTTGCAATATGCTTGGGACAACAGTACATTTTCAGGCGGACGAACTTTCGAAATTACAGTAGTTACAATTTTCAACAACAGATGGCGCTGCAAGTGACGTGAAAGATATAGAAGACAACGCAGTCTGTGGGTGCGCCATTCTGTACGTCGTCTTTCTGCTGTAAGCGTGTGCTGTTCGCAACGTGCAAGTGTGCTGTAGACAATATGGTTTATTCCTTAGAACAGAGGATTTTTCTGGTGTTGGAATTCCACCGCCTAGGACACAGTGTTGTTGCAACAAGACGAAGTTTTCAACGGAGGTTTAATGTAACCAAAGGACCGAAAAGCGATACAATAAAGGATCTGTTTGAAAAATTTCAACGGACTGGGAACGTGACGGATGAACGTGCTGGAAAGGTAGGGCGACCACGTACGGCAACCACAGAGGGCAACGCGCAGCTAGTGCAGCAGGTGATCCAACAGCGGCCTCGGGTTTCCGTTCGCCGTGTTGCAGCTGCGGTCCAAATGACGCCAACGTCCAGTATCGTCTCATGCGCCAGAGTTTACACCTCTATCCATACAAAATTCAAACGCGGCAACCCCTCAGCGCCGCTACCATTGCTGCACGAGAGACATTCGCTGACGATATAGTGCACAGGATTGATGACGGCGATATGCATGTGGGCAGCATTTGGTTTACTGACGAAGCTTATTTTTACCTTGACGGCTTCGTCAATAAACAGAACTGGCGCATATGGGGAACCGAAAAGCCCCGTGTTGCAGTCCCATCGTCCCTGCATCCTCAAAAAGTACTGGTCTGGGCCGCCATTTCTTCCAAAGGAATCATTGGCCCATTTTTCAGATCCGAAACGATTACTGCATCACGCTGTATGGACATTCTTCGTGAATTTGTGGCGGTACAAACGGCCTTAGACGGCACTGCGAACACCTCGTGGTTTATGCAAGATGGTGCCCGGCCACATCGCACGGCCGACGTCTTTAATTTCCAGAATGAATATTTCGATGATCGTGTGATTGCTTGGGCTATCCGAAACATACAGGAGGCGGCGTGGATTGGCCTCCCTATTCGCCAGACATGAAGCCCTGTGACTTCTTTCTGTGGGGACACTTGAAAGACCAGGTGTACCGCCAGAATCCAGAAACAATTGAACAGCTGAAGCAGTACATCTCATCTGCATGTGAAGCCATTCCGCCAGACACGTTGTCAAAGGTTTCGGGTAATTTCATTCAGAGACTACGCCATATTATTGCTACGCATGGTGGATATGTGGAAAATATCGTACTATAGAGTTTCCCAGACCGCAGCGCCATCTGTTGTTGAAAATTGTAACTACTGTAATTTCGAAAGTTTGTCTGCCTGAAAATGTACTGTTGTCCAAAGCATATTGCAACAAACGGTGTATTTCTATCGCTGCTCGTTTAGTTTTTATTGCCGTTTCAAATATACCGGTCATTTTTGAAACACCCTGTACCATTGTCCTAATGCAACGTGTCGCACAGCTCGCACATTGTATGTGCGCGGTTCGAAGAGCACCAGGATGAGTTTACCATACTCCCCTGGCCAGCAAACTCCTCGGATTTAAGCTCAATTGAGAATTTGTGGGACCACCTTGCTCGTTCTGTTCGCGCCATGGATCCCCAACCGAGAGACCCAGAGCAGCTGGCCATGACCCTGGAGTCGTCATGACTCCACAACCCTGCCAGTACCTTCCAGAACCTCACTGACTATCTTCCTGCACGTCTCAGAGCGATCTACGCTGCAAAAGGTGATTATTCAGGTTTTTGACAGATGGTCACATTAATGTTACTTGACAGTGTACAATTTGTGTGTCCTTAAGGGGCTCCAGAAATGTTCAAAATCATGAAACGTCCAATTTTTACTTTTTTCCATTTTAAAAATCGGCGGACTTTCCCCTTTCAGTTGATATATAATTTATTCAGTTAAGATGACTACAACTATTTTTAAAATATTTTTGAAATACTTTCTGCATGGATATGACACACTAGGGCGCTGTTAAACTGTTGTCAAATGTTGTACTCATGAATCTGTGTGTTTATCATGTACATTTTAGTGATGTGCGAGAAAATAAGTGTTACAAAGTAAGTGTTGCTGCTAGCCTATAATAGTACGATACATATCGCTCGTTCGATTGTCGTGTGTTTCATGTTTATTTACTCTTTTGTAGTCCTGAAAATATTCGTAGTGAATTCTATTCATTGAAGTCTCTGTTTTATTGAAGGATAATCGTGGGTAAACATAAAGTGACTAGAAATCCTCTGAAGGCTTTTAAGAAAAGGAGAAATGTTGGAAAACCAGAGGTAGGTGTTATTATCGTAAACAATAAAGACGATAACAAAGTGTGTGAATCTAACCTAGGTAGTGCACCTGCCCCTTGCAATGAAAGTGAGAAAGAAAGTACTTCGCAGAAGCTGGGTTCAGGGAGTGAAAAGTATGAATGTTTTATGGGTAAATCGTATATGAATGAAGTATTTGATGAGTCAGATCTAAACTGAATTTTTGCAAACTGTGTAAGATGTGTAAATAGTTTTGTATGGTCAAGAACCCCCATGACTTTGTTTGTTGCCGTAGAAACACTCCACTTTGGTGTGTGTGATGCTGTTGCTACTTTCAGTGATAGCAACGTTGTAAGGTACGAAGTATCTCGAAATGTGGGAATGAAGATAGCTTTCAACATGGTACGAACGATGCTTGCTTTAGACAAGGAATGTCTTCGGGCTGGTGGCAGGGCTGTAAATTGCCTCGAAATGCAAACCAGAGTAAACACGACGAGGTCAAAGAGGAAGCTGGAGGAGGAGTTTGTAGAAGATGAAGATAATCCATCCTATGGTCCTGGAATACTCTAAAATGGTAATCCAAACTTTGCCGCTGGAGTTCCAAAAGTTTTATTTTTTCATGCAAATAACATGTTTTCGCAGGATCTACCAAGCCAATTTGCTTCAGATTTTCAGGAAATGTTACACAATCCCTTCAGCGTAACTTAACACTGTCTTTTTCTACAAACCTGTATATTGTTGGATTTATAAACAAAAAGACACAGAAAGTAGCGAATTCTCATTACAATAGAAAAATTAATTTCTAACAACTGAATTCAAAATTTTAAAAACCGCTGTGTTAAGCCAATACTCCAATAAATAACCTGTGAAAATTTCAACTTCCTAACTCAAATACTTTCTGAAAAGCTTGTAATTTATAAGCGTTATTTTAACATTGGAATTAGAGAGCTTTCCGGATCCCCTTGATGCTAGCTAAAATGACGTAGAAGGATGCAAGCTTTTGTGCTGATTATTGATTAATTCAAGATGATGTAATGAGTTATGCGATGGATAGTTTGCCCGCAAATTAGTAAAAGTATAATTACTACGACGGCACAATTTCACTAAATCATTAATAGAGCTTGTCCGATCAAATCAAAAATTATTTGTTCGTAATATATCACGGACTGTAACCATTTCATTGTGAACTTATGTGTAAGGAGAGTGCGTGAAACGATTTTTCTTTCCTTGTTTTCCTTTGTCAGTATGTCAGAAGTGTCTTAAAGTCTCACAATACATAAGTTAAAGTTCATTTCATCGAAATGAAATCATACAAAGCATTCGATTATGGAAACTAATTTATATTCAGTTTTTCTAAACGAAAGTAACAATATTTCGCCATGTAATAGAATTGTATTGGTTAGTAACATGTGCCACACCGCAGAATCTTATCGTGCTGAACTATTTTTGACAATAAAGGTGAATCAAGCAGAAATCGAGCATAGCTCTGTAAATTACATAAATACGTATTGAATTTTGTTATTTTCGAGCCAAACAATGCAAATTAAATTTACATTTCTGTTTGAGCATGTATGTGAATAGTTTACGAGCGTATTTTACTTGCATATTTCAGATATTTTAAGCACAAATGAATACATATTTCAGAGGATTTTATTCTATGCAAACCTCCCCTAGCCATCACATCACCGGGACCCACGATAGTTTCTTCTTCTGACACTTCTGCCAATGAAACGAGTAGAAAAGGCAGCTCTCAGAAACCCTTCCCTTCCGAAGGAGCCACTGGCGTACTTCAGCAATGCAGAGCCTAGCGAGACAATACACGCAGTACACAAGTCCCCTCGCATCACAGCAGGGGAAGTTTCTCTCTCCTGGAAGATGGGTCATAACATGTACACAATATGCAGTCCCTCGCTAATTAGTTGTTAGGTGTACTATAGAGCTTAGTAGTAGGTGGTAAGGGCTTACATCGAAGCAAACTGACGGACACTTCCCTATAAGAATATCGAATATATCTTATTTCCTTGAAGTACATCAAGTCTTGGTACATCATTGTGCAAGAAGTGCTGATTTTTGGACTATATTAGTTCAATACTTTATTTTCTTGATAACTGTGATATTCATTTCACTGCCGTACTACGTCTGTTCGCTGGAAAGTATTCAGTCCTTTCGACATGTCTAGATAAATTAGTTAAAAAGTAGGAAAAGATTTGCTGTAATCTACAGTAGTCAGTGACTTGTGCACTAAAGCAGCCTGAGAAAGTAAAATGACGTCTAACGGTTTCGTGCCGTGTGCAGGGCGGACAGAAAATAAAAAGCTACTGTCACTACTGCTGTTAAGGCTAAGAACTAAGACTTTGTATCAGTGAGTGACCGGAACTCAATATTTTCAATGATAGAGGGTAGAAGCACGAAAGCGGAGCTGTGGATATTCGCAGTGCGTTGAAACCCATTTAAATTGTTATATTAAATATAGTAACTAAAGAAAATCCTTACGTAAAAGTTTGTTCGTGGTTTCGCGGTAGCGTTGTAGTCCATATGGAAGACCCTGGGCTTCAGTTTCGACGCTGGCATGGCGTGAAGTAACTCTGACATTGGTGAATGGATCATTCGGAGTAACCAAAAGTAATGTTAGCGTGAACACATCTTTGCGCTATAGCGCGCGTGCGCTGAGCTTGTGTTTGTGTGTTTGTGTGTGTGTGTGTGTGTGTGTGTGTGTGAGAGAGAGAGAGAGAGAGAGAGAGAGAGAGAGAGAGAGAGAGACGAATATAATGTGATATACGTGCATACACAAACAATATTACCTGCGTGTATACAAACAGCACAAGATTGTAATCCCACAGGGTACCAAGTACATCGCGTATCAATAAACATTCATTTTGTGACAATGTTGGGTTTAACTGACTATGTCAGGTACGGTCATAGTTGTAATACTTTCCATCCTAGATGAGATCAGTATCTTTGTTCTCTACTAGAGTGGACATTGGAAACACACTGCACTCCTACATTTAGATCAGAAACAAATAATACTCTTGTTCGGTCAACGGAATAAAAATAGTCGAGAAGCTTACATCATTTTACGCACATTCAGTACTGTCATATGATTTTATCAGCTTTTATGGAAATTCTGAATAAGCTGAAGAGGAGAGGAAAACAAGATGCAGTGAAATTATTAAGGAGTAGTGAATGAAGGAGAAGAGAAAGCGACAGAATACGAAAAACTGAAATTCTCCGGTAATCCTCAAAAGACCTCAACTAGACAAGAATAAAATAAATGGTTGGTATGCACTTTTAAGTACAAAACCTTATTTTCACTATCTATAGACATCAAAAGGCTGTGTTGCCAATTTTCTTCTTCTTCTTCTTCTTCTTCGTCATCATCACCATCAGTGGTATCACCATCTTCGTTGTTAAGTTCCGCACTCTCCGACATCCTAAAAAGCGATATGAAATGGAACGAGCAGTATTAGGTAAGGCGAATAGAAGATTTAGATTTGTTGAAAGGGTTTTGCAAAAGCGCAGTACACCTCTAAAGAAAATCGCAAAAAACACTAGTGTGGCCAATTGTAAGGTTTTTGGCGTCGCCGTCAACTAGGCAAGACAGCAGACCGAACGAGGTCAGAGTCACGCCAGCAGCGTAATACAGCCCTTATGAATCCACACTGCAAATACCCGGTGAACTTAAACGGCATCTTCGGAACAAAGATGACGCCGTCCTCTACAATTTCTGGTGGATAAATTTGGAGAACCTGTATTCGAGAAAGTCAGCGCGACAGTTATGCTGCCACTAATGTATATCACGGTTAGGTATCATTAGGTAAAATATTGGTGCATACAGAGGCATATAGACAGTCACAGTTAACATGTGAATGGAGTATAGCAAAAAATCCCTAATATTAGTATGAATTACACACAGTCGCGTGTGGTGTATAATTGTAGATGCCGATGTTTTTTTCGTTTCGGTTAGGAGCTAAAGACTACAATATCTCATCAGAAATACCTGGGAACCTACTCCTGGACATTAATATGGGGATGTGTCCACCGTTCGCCTTTATGACGGCTTGAACTCCGCTGGGGTCACTTTCAATGAGATGGCCGAGTGTCATTGGAGGAATGGTAGCCCATTCTGCCTCAAGAGCCGAAACCAGAGATGCGTTGGACGCTGACGTCTGACCCGAAGTGGACGTTCTAACTCTTCCTGAAGGTGCTCCATTGGCCTCTGGGCAGGTCAGCCCATTTCAGGACTGTAACTGTCCGCAAACCATTGCCTCACGGCTGTTGCTGCGAACAGGTTGCATTTTCATACTTATACAAACAATAGTCGTCTCTGAAATTTTCCTCTACCGTAGGCAGTGCGGAAAATTGGGTTCATGTCCTTCCATCTGTAGTGTTTTCTTATGCACAATGAGGGGATCACACCCTAAGTAACCGTCTCTAATGACCTCGTTGTCGACGGGACGTTAAACACTAATCACCACCACCACCACACCCTAAGTATGAAAACCATCCCAATGCTGTAATACCACCTCCTCCGAACTTCCCTATCGCAACTGCACATGATGGCAGGTACCGCTCTTCAGGCATTCGCAAATCCCAAACTTCAAATTGCCACAGGGTACAGCGTGATTCATGACTCCAAATCACTGGTTTCCAGTCACCCTCTGCATAGTGGCTTCGCTCTTTATACCACCGCAGTCGTCGCTTAGCCTTGAGTACAGAAATGTGCGGCTTACCGGTACGGGGAGCTGCTCGATCCCACGGTCTCTGTACCCAATTAGATTTAACTCCATACCCGCAGTCACTGTACTAGCTGGCTGGACTGCTGGCAGCTCTTTAGAACTCAGGAGTGATTCTAACCGCTCATTTCAATCGATTTCTTTTTCTTTTCCGCGAGTACATGAGGTCTACCTGGTTTTGTTTTAGCTCTGGTTGTTCCTTCGTGTTTCCACTTCACATTCTCCTGAGCAACAGCCGACTTTGGCAGCTTAAGAATGGTTGAAATATTTGTTACGCAGGTGACTAGACCACGTTCGAAGTCACTGAACTCCCTTGACGAACCCATTCTACTGTTAGTGCTTCTCTACTGATAACAGAATACTCCCAACCTCTTTTATAACGGTGGTCGAATCCACGTTACATGGAGTGTCCGCATTGTTTTCATCATGCAGTGCCGCGCGGGGTAACCGCTCGGTCTCAGGCGTCTTGACATGGTTCGTGCGCTTCCTCCCCGCCAAAGTTTCGAGTCCTCCCTCCGGCATGGATGTGTGTGTTGTCCTAGCGTAAGTTAGTTTTAAGTTAGCTTAAGTAGTGTGTAAGCCTAGGGAGCGATGACCTCAGCAGTTTGGTCCCATAGGATCTTACCACCACCATCATGCAGTATATGTTTTTCACACACCGTACATTTCTCATAGCTTCTGAGGGAGCATCTACACGATGATAAAATATCAGAATAAAGCGTTACTTGAAAGAAGCCTCCTTATCACGCGTGAATCATATCACCACTTTTGGTGTGGACGTTAGGAACCTGCATCTCGGCATCCGAGTTGGCTGTCCACTTACTGGTGCCAGTGGATTTCCTTCTAGTGGTCTTCCGATCGTAGATACTTGTAGACAGGATGTGAAGTCTTGTTCTTGGCCCGAAAGTTTCTACAGCTATTACCACATGAATACTGGCAAAACAATGGTTATGTGTTGTTGTTATGGCAGTACGGAACGTTTTATGAAGGGAGTAACACAAAATTTGGAGTATAAGAATTTTTAGTTTAATGTCACAACATTTCTTGAATGGTTATATTATTGCTTATATTATTTTCAGATGCAGAAAGGCACAGTCACGCAAGTTATTGATTAAAATGATGTATTTCGTGGAATACTAGATTCGAGAAGTAGTAGTTTTCTGGAGGTTACCATGAAGGGCACAGGCAGCTATGGGTACCGACATTGGCGTAAAAAGATTTTAGGCCAACTGTGCACACGCGTAACTGTTAGAAAGATACAAGGAAAACAGTTTTGACAGAGTCAAGACTGGAGAGAATTGGCTTCTCAGCGTTAATAGCGCAATTAAAAGGTAATTTCCTGAACATCTTCTGCCAAAGAGGAGCTGCTTCCGTAAACTATCAAGTAACAGCTGTTAACTTGATGCGCAGTAACTTGTAGTAATCCTCATCAGTTCGACGTTTACAGTGTATATGTGCGTGCGTGTGAAGCTATAGCTACAAAAATATAGCTGAAGTCAGATAATGGTTGAAAATCAAGACACGTAACATCTGCTACCACGGAAAACAATGTATTAAATAATGTTTGCGTGGCCCTCTTCAATAGCAGCTACAGTGAGCAGCTATAATTGGTTTTTCCGTATTCAAATTACTGCAATTACATAGTATTTTTATCGCAAGACGCGGTTCACGTTTATTTATCTAGTATCTTCTGTGGTGATTCTGAAAATATTGCAACATAATAACGTATATTATCAGTCTACATTTTGGTAGTTGTAGACAAAAAAAGTAGTTCGTATAAACTGGCGTACAATTGACCACTCATTTATAATCGACTGCGGAAAAAATGTAATCTCACTGCGGATATTCATATATCTACACAGAAAGTAATGAATAAACCCAAACAATGTGCTGAGGGGGAGAAATGTTAAATTGCAATATTATTTCTCTTGTGAAGTTTTACAAAAGCTAGGAAAAGTGGAAAAAGAACCAACGAACAACAAGAAAAAGTCGGATGAAAAAGGAGAAAAATTGTCAATAACGAATTTGCAATCGAGTTTCTTCCGTTCTCCATCACCGTTAATACAGAAGGAAAAAGCAATGGTTCGCAAAATACGTAAAAAAAATAGGGGAACATAGTGAAGAAATTGTACGCCAATTTTGTAAGAAAATACATTTTTGCGGTTTCGTACCTCAATCGATGTAAACGGACCCCTTATAGGATCAGTATTTAGCCCGTGTGTCTGTCTGTCCGAGTTTTAAAAACCTCTTTTCCCAGGAACAGGCAGATGCGTGAAGCTGAATTTTATATCACGTACTAAGATTTGCGGTCCCTCGGCTGTGTACAAAATTGAAGTTCCTAAGTCAATGTAATCAAAAGATACGACCATTAATGTCAAATACTTTAATACTCGAATACTCACCAAAACCTATGAAGTACTTCCCGTTGACGTATAATCACGAAATTTGACAAGAAGCGAGGTTTCGCTGTACAACCAAAGGGAAAAAATCCTACAACTTTGAGTTTGTAATCATATTACACGAAAAAATTTGTCATTTGAGTGGCTGCCTGTTCAAAAATGGTTGAAATGGCTCTGATTACTGTGGGACTTAACATCTGAGGTCATCAGTCCCCTAGACTTAGAACTACTTAAACCTAACTAACCCAAGGACATCACACACATCCATGCTCGAGGCAGCATTCGAACCTGCGACCGCAGCAGCAGCGCGGTTCCGGACTGAAGCGCCTAGAACCGCTCGTCCACAACGTCCGGCTGTCTGTCTGTCGGTCCGTGAGATAAGTGGCTTTTTCTCAGGAGTGGCTAGATGTACCAAGCTAAAATTTATGTCACAAACTGAGACATATATTCCCTTGGCGGAGCAAGAAAATTAAGCTTCTAAGTCAACGTAATCAGAAGATACGGCCATTTATGTTACATATTTGGCACTCACAAACGTGCTCAGGAAAGCCTGTAGGGAACTTCCCGTTAGCCCAGAATCATGTGATTTGGCAAGAAGCAAGGTTCCACAGTATGAGTAGAGGAAAAAATTCTGAAATTGTTATTCTGTAATCATATCGTACGAAAAAATGTTTCTTTTTTCATTTGTCATCCAGCTTCAAACCAGAAATTAAGACATTTTCGAAAGTCGTGGAAATCCCAGGACCGATATCTCGCCAGTGTCAATGTCGATAACCGGCAAAAATCGTCGAGATTCTCGACTATCGAAATGAATGAACTGACCAGATACGTAATTATGGAACCCTCAGAGCACGGGTCCGACTCACACCTGGCCAATTTTTTAATCATTAGATATCAAAATGTAGAGACAATTATGAACACCGTATTTCCAGAATGACCACAGATGACGCTTTATGAATAAAAGCGAGGCGCGTCTGGTGTAAAAAGAACTCTTTAATTCTAGTGATCCAAAGACGGAAAGACGCAATAATTTATTAAGGAAGTAATATTTAACACTAGTTCTAACTGCCATGCGCTGCAATGCCACGGAAAGAAGACGTTTTGGTTTTATAATTTGTTTAATGGAGAGATTATGGATACGCAATATTTTCAGTTTTTGCGTCTGGTGCGTACACGAATAAGTCAGGCGGTTTCCCGACGCTTCAGGGAGCCACGTACAGCTGTATTTTTCCATTTTACTTGAGCTGTAGATCGGCCAATCACTATTCGATTGGATGGCATAATTGATTCGACAAGAAAATAAATGCTTTGTGTGTGTGTGTGTGTGTGTGTGTGTGTGTGTGTGTGTGTGTATGTGTGTGTGTCTGTGTGTGTGTCTCACACGTTTGACAGCAAATACTATAAATGCCTGGTTCGTCAAGACAACGTACAAAATATTTTATTTACGGTTAACCGTTACATACTATGCCTGGATAATGTATAAAAATCTTTTGTTTGAGCAAAATCAACGATAAACAGTAGTACTGATGTAAGTATTTTATTGAGGGTGCTTCAAGTATGACATGATTGAATTGAATACGCTGGCGGACTGTTGCAAAAACAGGTACATAAAAGCACGCTCATATTAGAGTGCAAAGTTGTGTCAAAATTTCAAATCAATCGGCCAACAACTTTCCGAAATTTGCTATTAAGAACAAACGAATAGAAAAACTACTATTCCTAATCGCAAATCTAGGAAAGTTCTTGAGCGATTCATTTAAAATTTTGACATAACGTTGCATGGAATAGCCTCGTGGATTTATATACTTTTTTAATACGTTTACAGTATGTGCTGCAAATAGCTTTAGTAATAAAGAAGTAACACAACAAAACATCATGCCTGACGCGGCAGTTTCTCTCGCATCTCACTGTTTATGACATCGTATCTCCCAAAATATGCGTTGTGCAGTGATTTAATTTACCGGCACATTTAGTGATATATGTCAATATTGCATGCAAAATATATTGTGAATGGGGTTGGTAGTAATGAAGTAATATGTTAAAACGTCATGCACGATGCTGCAGTTTTACGCCGTGTACAGCAAAAATGTAGTAAGCGATAACCTTTTCTCTTTTCATCATTTTCTGCGGGGCCTCAGCAATAAAAATTTTGATAAAGGTTTGAAATTATAAATTGTGTAAAGATTGTTGCCATTCAATAAGTGCTCTCATTCTCAAATAGTGAATGTATAAATCTGGATATTCTCGCGCGGTGTCATCTCATTGTGTATGACGTCATATCTCCTGAATTGTGTGTGCTGAACTCTGTATTTCTTTATTGATTTATTTTTTTGGGCTGGGAACCTTCGCGGTCGTACGGCCAACAACTCACCAACGAGACATCGCAATCCGATGAATGATTTAGGAATGCATAGAGGACGCATATAATGAAACATTCATTTATTTGTTTATGTAGATTAGATTCAGGTATTACATGTTACTGTAACAGTACAGCAAAAATGTATGTATGTACAGCCATTGACAAAACGAGCGAGACCCCTGGCCTTTTCGTTATGCTGATCCGCACAGCTTTAAAGTTTGCTACACAGCATAACAGGCAAGGCGACGAAGTGCTACCAACATACTATGCACAGGCGTGAAATTGACAACCTACCGAACTTTGTCAGACTGTTTTCAGTCATGTGTAAGACTATACTAATGCTGATTAGTGTGTTAAACACAATACGTAAATATAAGATATAAATGAAAGAAGAAACGCTAATTAGTATGACTTTACTAATAAAAATGAATTTCAGCTTATCGAGATAACACAACTGTTCTAGCAAGACAAAGTACCCCAGATCGTTACGAATTAGCAAAATATTATGTGCATTCGGCGGTTTGTGTCAACTTTCAGACCTGTCATAGTGGATTATCGTTGCTGACCTACCATGAAAGTGTGCAAATTTAGCAATGCGTGAAAATTCATAACGAAATTCAGTTAAAAATCATTCAGTGCCGCACGTAAATCAATTCAATTATTGACAGAATCGGAAAAAGGAAGCTAGTAACAAGTATGAAATTGTACAAGAGTTTCATATTGACATCCAAAGGGCGCCAGTACAGAATAAATGTAGCATTAAAACGTATTGGGGGGCGCTAGAATTTCTTCAAATTGCTTTGCTGATAGTCTATCTGCCTCCATCGAAATTAGAACCGAAAACAAACCAGACCTCCGTTGCAGTAGCAAAGACCTTTCACTACGCTAGCAGACAACCCAGGCAAACAGCCCTCTATTATTACCCCAGACATGAATAAGCCGGCAATTTCGCAATGAAAATGGCAAAATGATCTGCAGTTTCTGTTGCATAGAGCTTTCTGGACTCTAAAACACGAATTTTCTACCGTTATGTCACCGCTTATGTGATAATCATTCGGGATGTATATCGAAATAACAAAATACTGCTATTAGCGGGTAACGGCAACGGGTTCTACACAACGCTGGTGACTACTTTGTAGGACAGTAACAGGTGCAAACATGTAACTCTTTTGTATCGGTTGTGAATAAATAGTTGCCACTATCTAAGTCCGAACTCTCGTATAGTCTTACATATGATTGAAAACAGTCTGACAAAGTTTGGATAGTTCGTCAATTTCACGCCTGTCCATGTTGGTAGCACTTCGTCGCTTTGCCTGTTATGCTGTGTAGCAGACTTTAAAGCTGTGCGGATCAGCATAATGAAAAGGCGAGGGGTCTCGCACGTTTTGTCCACGACTGTACAAGCAGGTTGGTTGGTTGGTTGGTTGTTTGGGGAAGGAGACCAGACAGCGAGGTCATCGGTCTCATCGGATTAGGGAAGGACGGGGCAGGAAGTCTGCCGTGCCCTTTCAAAGGAACCATCCCGACATTTGCCTGCAGCGATTTAGGGAAATCACGGAAATCCTAAATCAGGATTGCCGGACGCGGGAGTACAAGCAGGGGTCCCGTAGTTTATCAGTGGAACGAGTCCCACACTGTGGAAGTTCAGTAGGTGTCGAAGTCGGAGTACTGGACCGCTTTCAGGTCAGCAGTGTGTGGGGGCCGCAATTTGGTTTGTGTGTGTGTGTGTGTGTGTGTGTGTGTGTGGGTGCATGGGTGTGGGTGCGTGGGCGGCGCGGCATGTGTCCGCTTTGTTTCGCCGCTCGTGTTGATCGATAGGCGGCGGAGTGAGGTGGGCGTTGGGCGGTGGGCGACGTGCACTGCTGCCGCCCCATGCTGTGCCGGCACACAAACATGCCGTAGCTCTGTGCACGACCTCCTCTCCATATGTCAGCGCAGGTCGCGACATCTCGGAACCGTACGTCTTAATGGGGAGGTATGCCGAATTTTGCAACTTGTGGTCGCCAGAGGTATTCGACTCTTGATCTTCTTCCTTACTTCATATATTAGGTTGATGCATAAGTTCGTGGTATTTTTCCCTAACTTTAATAAATACATCGGACACACATAACAAAGACTTTAGTCATCAATGATATATTCTCCATCACTATTCACAAAAATCTTCCAACGCCGGGATCACTTTTCTATTGAGCGACTCTAGGAATCACATGGTTTTGAGGCGAGGAATTCGTCGAGCCACGTTCAGGGCCATTTTAATCCAGAAAGGAAGTTCGTTGAAGGTTAATCGATAGAGAGCGGAAAAAATGCAAAACTGGGGGCGCAAGATCAGGTGAATAAAGTGGATGCACAGAATGACTTCCCAACCCAATTGCTGCATTGTGCTTTCTGTGAGTCTAGCACAATGCGGGCGGACTTAATGGCGAAGTATCACCACCTCACGCACTTTCCTACTTGTTCTTCGACTCCGTCCGCAGAGATCCCACAGTTCTTGACACTAAGTGTCAGCAGTGATGGTTACAACTCGGGGAAGCAATTTGTAGTACACCACACCGTCGCTGTTCCGCCAGATGCATAACGTTATCTTTCGTGGATACGGGCATGTGTTTCTACGGGGAGTTGCTGCATTGTTTGGGCTCAACCATTTCTTTCTTTTCCTTATGTTAGCATAAAGACACCATTTCTCCACACCAGTTACAGGACAGGAATTATCGTTGTTGTTCACGAGGCAATTGACGACGACCAAGCCACCCCCTGATTTTTGGGATTTTGACTTAGAGCATGAGGTACTTCCTCACCCGATTTTTGAACCTTCCTATTTGCTTGCAAATGTCTCTCAATGATGGAATGATCAAGTTCATCACATCTGCTAGTTCTCGGGTACGAATAATTGTACGTTATTGTGTTTAAGAGATCTTCATCAAACCCAGAAGTTCTTCCCGAACATGGAGAGACACTAATGTCAGGACGATCGTCCTTAAAACGAGAAAACTATTTTCTTGCCGTGCTCTGTCTAATGGCATTGTCCCGTACCCGGCGCAAATGTTTCTCCCTGCCTCCGCTGGTGTCACTCCTTTTACCGAACTCAAACAGAAGAATATGTCGGAAATGTTCCGATATCTCTACTTGCCACTCCATTTTCTAGCGTCCACAGTTCCACTCACTACCTCCAAATGACAAAATAGCAAAATGTACATTCAAACAGCACTACTGAATCTGCAAATAAAAAACGATAATCAATGAATAAACATGTAAAAGAAAAATACTGCGAACTTGTGCAACAACCTAATATTAGGAAAACTCTCTTGTACGGTCTTCCTACATTTCTTTTTGCAGTGAATTTATGCTTGAGAGTCTTTACCAGGAGTCTTTCTACACCCATACGATTTACATGTTCCTTCCAGTTTCTCCTATTTTCTTAACTTTTTTTTCCTTTTAGAGTGCTTATTCCTAAATCTTCCTTGTTATCTTCATTTCTTTTGTGATCTTACCTTGCACATCCTTCCACTCTCTTTAGCAACCTCATTTTGTGAGCCTATATGCCACTTTCTTGGCGGCTTTTTGCTATTCATGCTTCATACGTATAATTAAACGTTGCTACTGCTATGGTTTAGAAAATTTCAGCTGTCTTTCTTTACTGGGTTTATTCTGCAAACTTTTACAATCGTTTCACATACGGAAGCAAATATGTTTAATTTTTGGATCGCATCATTGTTGTACTCGTAATTGAAATCGCATCCTAGATGTTTAAGATGTTTAGTTTGCTCAGAAGTTTTATTTTTCTAGACTACTTTTGATCTTGCTACTTGTATGTCCTGAAATGCCATCACATTCGTTTCATCTACACATAATTTTAGGTTGCATTTGGAAGCTTTCTGTTGCAACTTACGAACTCTCATCCGAAGGTCATCTTAATTATCTGTAATCAGTGTTAGGTCATCTAGCCGGCTGTGGTGGCCGTGCGGTTCTAGGCGCTTCACTACGGAACCCCGCGACTGTTACGGTCGCACGTTCGAATCCTGCCTCGGACATGGATGTGTGTGATGTCCTTAGGTTAGTTAGGTTTAAGTAGTTCTAAGTTCTAGGGGACTGATGATCTCAGATGTTAAGTCCCATAGTGCTCAGAGCCATTTGAACCATTTGTTAGGTCAAAAAAAGTGGTTCAAATGGCTCTGAACTTAGAACTACTTAAACCTAACTAACCTAAGGACATCACACACATCCATGCCCGAGGCAGGATGCGAACCTGCGACTGTAACAGTCGCGCGGTTCCAGACTGAGCGCCTAGAACAGCTAGACCACCGCAGCCGGCTTTGTTAGGTCATCTGCATACGTGATTACAATTATTCTAGTCACACGATCTAAAAATAGTATTTATAAGATGAAGCGAATAACCTTGTTCAGTCATTATATTTCATAGCATTTCTCTTTTCAAATTACCAGATACCTTTTCAGAACTGTACAAGTAAGATGGGCTTTCCTGTTGAACTTTTATTTCTTTTCTGTAGCTTGCCATAACGTAGAAAGACTGTCAATAGTTGACCGCCCCTTTCTAAAACCTGAATTACTTTTTTCATGGTATGTTTTAGTCTCGCGCTCTGAATTTTGGCATATAATTTTAGACTGAATCAAGAAGACTGTGCTTCTGGTAATCTCTTTAGTTATTATAATCATTTTTAATGCATTTTTAAAGATAGATATTACTCAAGCTTTTAATCAGTCTTTTGGTACCTTCCTTATTTCCCCAACATTTATTACAGATGGGAAGAAGTCCTAGATGCAGGAATAACCATCCATATTCCCACAGTTTCATATTAATATCACCTAAACAAGGGGCATTCCCATTCTTTGTAGTTTTTAGACCTTCCGTCAGTTCTCTGATATCAATATTGTCATGCCTATTGGGTCATTTAGTTCTGGTAATCTCTGAATTACGGTGTCATCTTACCATAACTTTTTATAATGAGTTATCCATTTTTTCTCTCGTATATAATTGACTCTTAAATGCTCCTTACTTGTCTACTGAGTGTTTCCGTTGGCCTGCCATGCAAAACATGCTCTACATTGATAATAAAACCTACTGCGTGAACGTTCCGAGTTGTGTGTTTGTCATTTTTTCTCTTTATATTCATTATAGTTTTCATTTGTGGGATTATTTATGTAGACCTCTAAAGCTTCTTTTTTGTCTTTAATTGCTGTTTCTATTTCTTGTGTCCTGATCTTTACTCTTCTGGGTTTCGTGTACTTGTTTTTCTTCCCCGGAACCTCATTACGTATGTTTGCCCAAGCTTTTTCATTTCACTTCACTGTCCCCAACACACCTAGACAGACATTTGCATTTCCCCTTTCAGATGTCCAGCTTCCCTCCCACAATCAGATTTCTGACATTCGACACTTTCCTTGGATATTCAATCGCCGGCCGGTGTGGCCGTGCGGTTCTAGACGCTTCAGTCTGGAACCGCGTGACCGCTGCGGTCGCAAGTTCGAATCCTGCTTCGGGCATGGGTGTGCGTGATGTCCTTAGGTTTGTTAGGTTTAAGTAGTTCTAAGATCTAGGCGACTGATGACCTCAGAAGTTAAGTCCCATAGTGCTCAGAGCCATTTGAACCATTTGATACTCAATCTTTTTCTCGTGGTCACGTCCGCCATGACAGTCTCTTCCCGCAGATCCGAATGAGAGGTTAATCCGAACTCTTTCGTCAGTGGGGATACACAATGGTAACGGTTTTCAATTACAGACCATATGTTCTGTGGCTTACATATTACGTATCTTTAATGCAGTGGTTTCCAACGCCTTCTGCATCCTCAGGCCGATAATTACGGACGTTATTCTAAATGCGCGCTCTTGTGCTTTATAAATTACGTTTATCCCAAAAACTAATCCTATTGCTAAAGATTTAGCTCTGCCTGTCACACACTATTGCTAGTAGTCTACTGCCGTAACGTGTTGACGACATCCTCATCGCTAACCTCTTTGTGTGTTCATTGCAGCTAACGATCAACTTTTGTGTTTGTTACGCAGTCTGTTTATTTTCTGTCCAGTTTTTCTTTGACAGTATTATCTTCCCCATTTAAGCTAAAAAACATGCTGTTTGTTTTATTTGTGTTTAATTGGTGATCATTGATTTTGAACTTCCAGCTGAATGCATGGACAAAACTGGCAATAACTCGTCCAAAATGTTACAAATGTAACATGTGTGAGACTACGACCGAGGTAGTTAGTTACGGTTATACGACTGGGGGGGGGGGGGGGGGGTTGGTAAAGTGTACCTACTCACAGGAGTTCAGTGCTGGCTGTAATTACAGTAAGGCAGCGAAACTTGATATAATTCTGGTGTATTAATGCGGAAGCGATTTACGCTGGAAAAAAATTTGCTCCAGTTTTAGCCGCCAAGTACAAATCTGGGCATGTGAATGAAAGAAAGATGTATATAAATGTTTCCATGTGTAATGAATTAGAAAAGGGTCGTGGGTAGAATATGTCGAACAGGCGAAAAGGCATAAAGCTGATTTTATCATTAACCGTTGCTTACACAATCGCTGCTCATTGCGAGCACCAGATATGTCAACGGGGTGCTGCATGCGCAAAACGAAGTGCACAACATTTGCTCACAGCAGCTCCAGTGGGATCTGAGCAACATATTTCTGTACATTGGCTTTCAGATCAGGTAGGGACCGAACATGTCTCTGGTAAACGCGTTCTTTCAGATGCCCCCAGACCTAAACGTCACTTGGATTGAGGTCACGTGATCTTGCAGGCCATGCATCTCCTAAGCCTTCGGAGACAACGCTTTCGTGGAAGGTTGCATCAAGCAGATCTTTCACTGGGCGAGCGACATGGAGTGTTGCCCCATCTTTAATGAAAACGGTCGTTTCCACACAGTTGTGTTCTTTCAAACGAGAGAACACATGGTGTACGAGGAGGTCTCGATAACGTGCAGACATCTGAGAGACCGTCTGTGTGTTTTCTCTTCGAAGATGAACGGACTGAGAATGAAGGTGCTTGTGAATCGACACCACTCAGTCACATACGGCGAGTGCAGTGGCTCTTCGTGGACAAACGCGGCTTAACAGTACCCAAAATTCACCAGTTCTGTGTATTCACTGCACTTTGTACCGTAAAATGTGTCTCATCACTCCGCAGAATATTGCCCGGCCACATGTCATCAACTACGATTCGTACCAGGAAACGAAGAGCAAATTCAGATCGTTGCTGCTGATCATGAGGTTTCATTGGTGCATTGCGTGACTCTTGTACGGATACCGGTGTAATCTAGACCTAATGATTCCCGTACTGTTGACCATGGGACGGACAATTTTCTTACACTGCACGAGCGCTAGCACAAGCCTGGGCTCCTGCTGCATGGTCAGTTACAGAAACAACAGCTTCATCAACAGCGTCCACAGGGGTAGCACGCTTTCCTCTTCCTCGTGTTGGACCAAGCTCACTGGCTTTTCGAATTCATTATCATCTTTCTTAAATCATTTGACATTGGGCCTCTTCTCAGAACTTACAGTCAGCGATACTCTTTCAATAATGCACTATAATTGCAGGCGTTCATATAAAACAGTTTCAGTAACAGCGGACGCTATTTCCTCTCGATAGCCATACTCTTTACTCACTGTTACGGTTTGTCAAATAAAAGCGTGGATGTCACAGCGTCATTCAGATAAACTACAGTGCCAGATTGGAACCAATGTTTTTCCAGAGTTTATCGGTTCCGCATTAGCGTATTAGTGTATCTACCACGTTTCGCCGTAATTACAGTCCACACTGGACCTCCGTGAATAGCTGCACTTTAATTAAAATGTATCCGCTACTAATCTCTCCAAAAGAACCGAGTGAAAGGGTGATAACGCACAGTCGGATAGTTGCGGGCCGGCTCTTACTTCATCACGAAGGAAATACGCAACATTAATGTAAAAATACAGTAGGCATTGGCACATTAAAATCTGTCGATGATTTTTGCCGTTTCTGGAGAAAAATAAAAGACGATAGACAATGTAGGCATAATATATAAAATGCGGACTGATAATAGCAAGGAAAGTCTGAAAAGGAGACCTTTCTTAAAATTGAATTTAGATTAAAGTGTTCGGAAATTTTTCTGAAGATATTTCTCTGGACTTAGCCTTGTACGGATACGAAACATACAGGGTGATTAACTAACTATTGCCACATAGCATAATTCCGAAAGCGTGATAGTAGCTGAAACGTTTGTGGGACAGATGTTGCATGGGACAACGGGGGCCATAACATGAAGTTGGTTTTTTGTTGCTAGGAGGAGTCGCGTCAGAGATATGAAGGTCAACTTTGATTTTTTAAATGGGATGCTATAGTCTGATACTTATTTTCTGATAGCGGCTACCGAGACGAATCCAATGATGTGTAACAGTAAGGTCTTTGAAGGCCGACGAATGTCAAAAAGATGGCATTAACGTCCATCTACAGAAGGTGTTCGAAGTGATGACCGTTGGTATCAATACAGTGCTGCACTCTTCTTGTCATGGATTGAGTGGTATTCCTTAGTACTTCGGAACTTATCGAAGCACATGCTCTGACAATTCTCTCTCGTGTATTATGCAAAAAGTAAATTCCGCCGAATACGGTGTATCCATCTAACGTGCCATTGACGTGCAAACACCATTCAACGGTTTCCCAATACAAGACTAATAGGAACGGCAAGACCAGTATCGTCGAATCAAACAAATGTGAATGATGTATTCCTTCAAAGGACAAGTTGGTATGCTTCTCATTTACGGAGAATGCCAACAAAATTCATTGAGAGCTAGAGACTTGTACGCTAAAAGATATCTTTAACGTACTCACCCTACACGTCATACATGTAATTACGTATATGATAAATCGAGAACATCTGGATCTTAAACACAAAGGCATCATATCCAGCAAAGGAAAGTTACTAACGAGGAAACGGAAATTGGTACTCTTGCGACTGTGGTTCGAGATCCCTGTGTCAGTTCGCGTCAAATCGCAAGAGAATCCGGCATGAGCCAGGGTAGTGTTGTTAGTGTTCTGCATCATCATAAATGTCATCGTTATCAAGAATTAACTGGTACGGATTGTATGCGTCAAACTGAATTCTGCTAATGGGCCTATCTTCGAATTCAGACGGATGACACATTTATTAATTTGATTTTATTTACTGACGAGGCTACATTCACGAACCACGGAAATGTTAATTTGATAACTTGCATTGCTGGGCAACAGAAAATCCATGTTTACTGCGGCAAGTTGCACTCCAAAAACCGTGGTCGGTGAATGTATGGCGTGGGATTCTGGAGGACAGAATTATAGGCCTCTATTTCATCGAAGGAAATCTTAATGGTAGGAAGGAAGTACACCGTATTTCTGCAAGAAACATTTAGGTTTGGTATTGGAAGATATACCTTTTAGTAATAAGCAACAGAATGTGGTATCAACACGATGGGTGTCCGACAGATTTTTCGCTGATGGCTAGAAATGAGTTGCAGAGACAATTCCCAATTCGTTGGATTAGACGCGGAGGAGATGAGTCGTGGCCAGCTCGTTCGCCAGACTTGAGGTCTCTGGATTTTTTCTTGTTGGGATTCGTAAAAGACGTTGTTTATAAGGACATTCCAACTACACCTGAAGATAAGCGAGAGAGAACTGTCAGAGCATCTACATCTACATCTACATTTATACTCCGCAAGCCACCCAATGGTGTGTGGCGGAGGGCACTTTACGTGCCACTGTCATTACCTCGCTTTCCTGTTCCAGTCGCGTATGGTTCGCGGGAAGAACGACTGTCTGAAAGCCTCCGTGCGCGCTCTAATCTCTCTAATTTTACATTCGTGATCTCCTCGGGAGGTATAAGTAGGGGGAAGCAATATATTCGATACCTCATCCAGAAACGCACCCTCTCTAAACCTGGCGAGCAATCTACACCGCGATGCAGAGCGCCTCTCTTGCAGAGTCTGCCACTTGAGTTTATTAAACATCTCCGTAACGCTATCACGGTTACCAAATAACCCTGTGACGAAACGCGCCGCTCTTCTTTGGATCTTCTCTATCTCCTCCATCAAACCGATCTGGTACGGATCCCACACTGATAAGCAATACTCAAGTATAGGTCGAACGAGTGTTTTGTAAGCCACCTCCTCTGTTGATGGACTACATTTTCTAAGCACTCTCCCAATGAATCTCAACCTGGTACCCGCCTTACCAACAATTAATCTTCCTGCATTTCGCTACAATTTTCTAATGCTGCAACTTCTCTGTATACTACAGCATCATCCGCGAAAAGCCGCATGGAATGTGCTTCGATAAGTGCCGATGTGATAAGCAATACTACTCAATCCACAATAAGAAGATTGCAGCACTGCGTTGATACCAGTGGTCATCACTTCGAACACCTTCTGTAAATGGACGTTGATGCCACCTTTGTGACCTTCATTGACCTTCGAAGACCTTACTGTTACCCATCATTGGATTTGTCTCGATAGCCGCTATCAGAAAATCAGTAACAAACTATAGCATCCCATTTAAAAAAATTCACTTTTATATCGCTAACGCGACCCCACCTAGCAAAGAAAAACCAACGTCTATTACGGATCCCGTAGTCACATGCAACATTTATCCCAAAAACTTTTCAGGTACTCTCATACTTTCGGAGTTATTCAAGGTGGCAGTAGTTAGTGACTCAGTCTGTATGCGATAAGCAATTCTGAGCAGAGGAGAACAGAAACTTCTGAAATGTGGTGGTACAGAAGAATGTTCAAGATTAAATGGGTAAATCAAATAATTGATGAAGAGTTACTGAACTGAACTGGGGCAAAAAGAAAATTATGGGGGAACTTGGTTGAAAGAAACCGGTCGTTAGGACAGATCCTGAGGTGTCAACCAACTGTCAATTTCGTAGTGAAAGAAAGTATGGGGGTAAGAATTATAGAGGGAGACCAAGGGTTGAATACAGTAAGCTGCTTCGAATGGATGTAGTCTGCAGTAGCTTTGCGGTGATGAAGAGGTTTGCACAGGACAGTCTAGGGTAGGGAGCTGCATAAAACCAGACAACAACAATAATTTAAAATAAGCTTAAAGTGTTGATGTTAGCTATAATTCTATGCAGAGTAGACAGCGAAAGCTCTAAATTCTATGAGAGGCGTTCAATAAGTAAAGCAACAAATGTATTTTTCTCGACCAATTTCGGCTGAAGAAATGCGAAATTTGCTGTGGGGTATCGTGGAATATTACCGCTTAAGCACCTACGGTTTCTTAAGTTCCGTTGGGTGACGGCGCTATACACAGCGTTCAATATGGCGTCTGTAACGGAGGTGTGTTCCAAGCAGAGTTTCTTTTGGCGGAAAATCAAAGCATCGCAGATATTTGTAGGCCGTTGCAGAGTGTCTACGGAGACCCAGCAGTGAACAAAAGCACATCATCGAAACGAGGTCGCTCCAATCTGCTGCGCGGTGTGAGATCCTTACCAGGTGGGATTGACGGAGGACATCGAATTGGTGCAAAAAAGGGCAGCTCGTTTTGTATTATCACGTAATAGGGGAGAGAGTGTGGCAGATATGATACGCGAGTTGGGAAGGAAGTCATTAAAGCAAAGATGTTTTTCGTCGCGGCGAGATCTATTTACGAAATTTCAGTCACCAACTTTCTCTTCCGAATGCGAAAATATTTTGTTGAGCCCAACCTACATAGGTAGGAATGATAATCAAAATAAAATAAGAGAAATCAGAGCTCGAACAGAAAGGTTTAGGTGTTCGTTTTTCCCGCGCGCTGTTCGGGAGTGGAATGGTAGGGAGATAGTATGGTTGCAGTTCGATGAACCCTCTGCCAAGCACTTAAATGTGAATTGCAGAGTAATCATGTAGATGTACATGTCCGATCTCCAGGACGGCCGCACACAGCTGCGACACCTGCTGTGTGCTCGTCGCCATAAAAATTCAAACGGTCATCTCCTTCTCTGTGACAACGCAAGGCCTCACACAAGTCTGCTCATGCGAGAACAGCTAATATAACTCCTTTGGACTGTTCTCCCTCATCCAGCCTACAGCCTGGATCTCGCATCTTCTGACTCCCATCTGTTTGGCTCAATGGAGGATGCATTCCACGGGAAGCAGTGCGTGGGAGATGGGGAGATTACTGGTGCTGAAAGAAGCTGGCTCCAACGTCTACCAGTACAGTGGTACCACGCGGGCACACACGCACTCTCAGTAAGGTGGCGCCATGCAGTTACATTGACCGGGGATTATGTTGAAAAATACGGTTTTGGAGAGTGGGAAACGATATGGTGTACTGGAATCCTAACTAAAACCAAACTGCTTTCACAAAAAGCAACGTGTTGCATCAATTATTGAGCCCCCGTCGTAAATGGTGGCCTACTTTACGTAAACAGGAAGTCTGTTGTGAATCTGATGCACATTTGACCGTAGAATCGCCCACCTATGATCTCAACAATGCACTCTGGAATATGCAACAAAGTAGAAAAGGTGTCAGTTTCGATACTCATTAATAGAATGGAGCGACATACTTTTTTTGGTCGTATGAAAGTTTGTGATGCAAAAAGCGACAGCTAGAGTTTGAGACGGGGCGGAAAAATAATGAAGTGCGGTTGAAGAGTTTACACGTATGTGCATATACAAATGTTGGTTAAAAAACGTTTGGCTCTCACGTAAGTCTCAGGGGATGACGTTCACACTTGGTGCATTAGTACACAGTTCTACACCCGCGCATTAGTTCAATTAATTATTCACTCAGACATGAGTACAGTTTATGCTAGGGAACAAAAATTAGGCGATTGTTGTTGTGGTCTTCAGTCCTGAGACTGGTTTGATGCAGCTCTCCATGCTACTCTATCCTGTGCAAGCTTCTTCATCTCCCAGTACCTACTGCAACCTACATCCTTCTGAATCTGCTTAGTGTATTCATCTCTGGGTCTCCCTCTACGATTTTTGCCCTCCACGCTGTCCTCCAATACTAAATTGGTGATCCCTTGATGCCTCAGAACATGTCCTACCAACCGATCCCTTCTTCTGGTCAAGTTGTGCCACAAACTTCTCTTCTCCCCAATCCTATTCAATACTTCCTCAATAGTTATGTGATCTACCCATCTAATCTTCAGCATTCTTCTGTAGCACCACATTTCGAAAGCTTCTATTCTCATCTTGTCCAAACTATTTATCGCCCACGTTTCACTTCCATACATGGCTACACTCCAAACAAAATCAGTTTTTCATGGCACAGTTCAATCATTATTTATTGGCGTTGTCCTTTTCTTTTACACAATGAAATTAGCACTGGCGAGACGGTTTACAGTTATACTTTAATAATTATTTGACTCCGGCTCCCCAATAGCAGTAATGTAAGCTGCTATAAACGAAAATTACTCAATCAATACGAACAGAGCCACAAGTCCCACTGTCCTCTTTGTTCTAGCAGTTTTGGCGCGAAATCACAGATCGCCACATGTTCACTTACTCCGATGTGTACCTCTTAATTCGCACTCACACAAAAAATCGTAGCTCTTCCAGTTCACCAAATATATGCTTGCACACTTGCACTATTAAACAATACTCTTCGTCGAAATAAATCGGCGCGAAAAAAAATTCTCAAACGACCACATGGGCCACCCTCAAGTGGGGCTCGCTCGCCACCCACCCTCCAAAACGACTGACCAATGACTGACCCCCGGCAAAGATAGCCGCTCGCATATATAGGCTCGGATGTCAACCCCCCCCCCCCCCCCCCCCCTGGTTATGCAAGTATCAGTCCCACCAGTTAAGGTTACAATTTTGATACATGCATCCCTCGACAAAAATAAGTACACCAATTAACCGCGCTAAAAAGTACATCTTATTTACTATTTCACATTAATTTCTAGGATTATTCTATCGCCCGTAAATCAAGTTTTAGTTTTCGCAAAATTTCGCCACTTAGCGAAAATTTGTTTGTTTACATCTGTGCTGCAAAGTTTAACATAGAACTGCATAAAGCACCGTTTTTTAACGTAATCTATAGCGATCTACACATTGCGCTGCTCAAAATCTTCATATCTATAATGATTAATTAGCTATGGGCGAAAAATGTTAAAAATAATTTGCAAACAATGAAAACTATTGCAAGTTAAGTGTATAGTATAACTTAACTAGTTTAAAATACGTGTGATGCCACCCAAAATATTATATAGTGCTGTTATTTACGTAATGAATTTTCTATTGAATTTCATAAACGATTTTCCCTCAAACTTTATTTATTGCTCTTTACGGGCTTAATTATTTATGAATCTTAACATATGACTACGGCACTTCGCGTAGTGCGCGAAAAACCAAACAATGCCCCAAGCTGCGGGTCACATGGCCGGAGTCCATCCCGCCGGCCGTTGCAAATCAGGGGCGGGCGCGCCACGCGCTTCCGCGAATCGCTCACCATGTCGCGCACTCGCTCTCCACAAAGCAATCCTTGCATACTAGACCTATTCATCTAGTAACGGGGATTTGCACCGTCACAAGTTGCAACTCAAATGGATGTTTATTTAGTCGGTGAGCGGTTAAGGGCTACACACTTCTCTAAACCATCCACTGTTTACACATTAAAATGTCCGTTCAAAATACCAGTTAATAAAGTGGGTACATACGTATATGGTCCCAACTAATTTTCAAACCATACACATACTTACTGACTTTACTCACTGCCACTTTGCACGGAGATTTTACTGTACAAATATGTGTTGGTTTGAGAGCGGGCGTAGCGTGAAACCTGTCACCGACTAAATAAACGTCCATTCCAACTGCAACTCTGGCTGTCTCTTCTTGCCTTACAATCGAAAATGAGCTGCTGTCCCACAGTAACCAGCACGCTGGAGCTATGGTTGTATAAGCTTTTGTTTTATTTCAACAAATTTGCAGTGTCGAGTTTCCTTGTAAGAGACTGAAAAACGCTCTAAAAACTGAAATATCTTACTGTATAGTCCCGTCCTTACTGAACATTTGAGAGTAATGTGAGAATTTTCGATTGTTAGTGCTTACACAGCGATTAGTTTGGTATTTCACTCATAACATCACGATTCTCTGCATAACCATTCACAAATTACAAGAAAACTGATACCAGTATTACAACGGCGATGCCCTACGCCCCACAGCAAGACGCCAGTAACTTCTGGAGATATACCACTGACAAGGTAATAACATTTGTGGAGTCATTACCACATAGTTTCATGATAACAGCACAGAGCTGGATCTCTGTAAATAAATGGTGAATCGCATTCTATGCGAATCATGGAAAAAGTTAAGTGCTGATGTAAACGGTATCGCTTAATTAACTGTAACATAATACTTCCCGACCAACAAACAGAGCATTTTAAAATCCTTACCCACATTAAACTGCCGTCGGTGTGCTATATTTAAACGTTGCGTGAGTAGCTGTGGATAGCGCAAAACAGAGTGATTACGCACTATTGAATGTTCGAGTAATTTGCTGAAACATCCCGTATTTTCCTTTATTGGAAAAAATTCCACGAATCACGCATTTTCTCTACAGCGATACACGAAATTTTGCAGTCATAATAGCTCTACGGAAACAAAATGCTATAATTACACGCAATTTTGATTTAAATCTGAACCACGCACATTCACAGCAACGAAATTTTTTGTTGCGTTATTTTGCTATCTCTTTTACTTCCGCTTATGCGTCGTGTCATCTATGAGAGTGACTTGTTAATCTGATTCAAATGTGGGATTCATAAAAGCAGTGTCACTTGGGATTGTTAAATTACAGATATTACTGGTGATGCTGTTTGTCAGTGTTTTCCAAGAAACAGAGAAATATAATATAATGAACATTTCAGCTGTTGCAACCACTTCTCATTCCCGCAACTGCACAGATGTTTGCTTGTGTGGTATGCGACGCACAGTAATTCTTTCATAGTTAAAAAAGCGTGCAGCATTCGCTGGTTTATCAGTCATTGACATTTCAAAATAACGCTCTGTGTTCGGTGTAAGAGTGTCTAAATTGGTTTACTTTTATGAACGCAGCACTAGAAGGCTTTTGACATGTGTTCGTTCATAGTCACACTTGTCCCATCCTTGTTTAACTAGACCTGTAAGCGTGTAAACGCATATACTTGTAAACACATACGCTTATGAATTACATTAATTTTTTTGTTCTTTAACCGTAGTATCACGAATTTTCCAGTTTCCTTGTAAAGTAAGCCACAGACGCGTAAAACTACTATCTGTTCACTCAAGGTTCATTTCAGTTTTATTTTCCATTTTTATTTTTGATTTATCTGTTTAACCTGATCTGATTAGGTTCATCAGGACCTTTCTTACATCGCACCAGGATTTCATACATGTGGTACCTTTTTTACATCATAGTTACCTAAGAAACAACAACTGTAACATTACTAATAGCTCTAAAATGATCGTAGTGTCTGAAGTGACAATGCGAGTAATTGATACTGACTATAAACTAATAAAGTTAATACTGGCAGTACTTCAACTACTGCTGCTGCTGCTGCTGTCACTAGTAGTGGAAATAATAATAGTAATAATAATGACAATAATAATAATGATAGTGACAAATATAAAAGGAATTTATAGGTGTACAAGGTAGATTCTTTCTTATATAGCGACTTGTGGGGAAAGGAAATTTAAGGAGACTGCACCAGCTAAGAATACTGGGAAATGAGGAAGATCTGGTTGGAAAGAAACATGTATAAGATTAACGAGTACATGCAGGGACAAAGTTAAGCATTACTGTTACTTTGGTAGATATGTCACTAAGTCTTGTGAAGCTGGATATATCATTCAGTTCGCTAATATAATGTGGGAGGTAATTCCAGAGTAGAGTTCATGCTACTGAGAATTATTTCGAGAAAGTGGCTGAACGATGGAGTGGGACGGAAAGGATTTTGCTCTGGTGGGAACGGGTGTTTCCGTCATGTTGTTCATGCAAGAGCGTTAAGGTATGGAAACCTCTGGTCTTGTCTGCACACAGCAAGGATAGCTGTGCATGTTGTTGTTGTTGTGGTCTTCAGTCCTGAGACTGGTTTGATGCAGCTCTCCATGCTACTCTATCCTGTGCAAGCTTTTTCATCTCCCAGTACCTACTGCAACCTACATCCTTCTGAATCTGCTTAGTGTATTCATCTCTTGGTCTCCCTCTACGATTTTTACCCTCCACGCTGCCCTCCAATACTAAATTGGTGATCCCTTGATGCCTCAGTACATGTCCCACCAACCGATCCCTTCTTCTCGTCAAGTTGTGCCACAAACTTCTCTTCTCCCCAATCCTATTCAATACTTCCTCATTAGTTATGTGATCTACCCATCTAATCTTCAGCATTCTTCTGTAGCACCACATTTCGAAAGATTCTATTCTCTTCTTGTCCAAACTATTTATCGTCCATGTTTCACTTTCATACATGGCTACACTCCATACAAATACTTTCAGAAATGACTTCCTGACACTTAAATCAATACTGGATGTTAACAAATTTCTCTTCTTCAGAAACGCTTTCCTTGCCATTGCCAGTCTACATTTTATATCCTCTCTACTTCGGCCATCATCAGTTATTTTGCTCCCCAAATAGCAAAACTCCTTTACTACTTTAAGTGCCTCATTTCCTAATCTAATTCCCTCAGCATCACCCGACTTAATTTGACTACATTCCATTATCCTCGTTTTGCTTTTGTTGATGTTCATCTTATATCCTCCTTTCAAGATATTGTCCATTCCGTTCAACTGCTCTTCCAAGTCCTTTGCTGACTCTGACAGAATTACAATGTCATCGGCGAACCTCAAAGTTTTTATTTCTTCTCCATGAATTTTAATACCTACTCCGAATTTTTCTTTTGTTTCCTTTACTGCTTGCTCAATATACAGATTGAACAACATCGGGGAGAGGCTACAACCCTGTCTTACTCCCTTCCCAACCACTGCTTCCCTTTCCTGTCCCTCGACTCTTATAACTGCCATCTGGTTTCTGTACAAATTGTAAATAGCCTTTCGCTCCCTGTATTTTACCCCTGCCACCTTTAGAATTTGAAAGAGAGTATTCCAGTCAACATTGTCAAAAGCTTTCTCTAAGTCTACAAATGCTAGAAACGTAGGTTTGCCTTTCCTTAATCTTTCTTCTAAGATAAGTCGTAAGGTCAGTATTGCCTCACGTGTTCCAGTGTTTTTACGGAATCCAAACTGATCTTCCCCGAGGTTGGCTTCTACTAGTTTTGCCATTCGTCTGTAAAGAATTCGTGTTAGTATTTTGCAGCTGTGACTTATTAAGCTGATAGTTCGGTAATTTTCACATCTGTCAACACCTGCTTTCTTTGGGATTGGAATTATTATATTATTCTTGAAGTCTGAGGGTATTTCGTCTGTTTCATACATCTTGCTCACCAGATGGTAGAGTTTTGTCAGGACTGGCTCTCCCACGGCCGTCAGTAGTTCCAATGGAATATTGTCTACTCCGGGGGCCTTGTTTCGACTCAGGTCTTTCAGTGCTCTGTCAAACTCTTCACGCAGTATCATATCTCCCATTTCATCTTCATCTACATCCTCTTCCATTTCCATAATATTGTCCTCAAGTACATCGCCCTTGTATAGACCCTCTATATACTCCTTCCACCTTTCTGCTTTCCCTTCTTTGCTTAGAACTGGGTTTCCATCTGAGCTCTTGATATTCATACAAGTCGTTCTCTTATCTCCAAAGGTCTCTTTAATTTTCCTGTAGGCGGTATCTATCTTACCCCTAGTGAGATAGGCCTCTACATCCTTACATTTGTCCTCTAGCCATCCCTGCTTAGCCATTTTGCACTTCCTGTCGATCTCATTTTTGAGACGTTTGTATTCCTTTTTGCCTGTTTCACTTACTGCATTTTTATATTTTCTCCTTTCATCAATTAAATTCAATATTTCTTCTGTTACCCAAGGGTTTCTACTAGCCCTCGTCTTTTTACCTACTTGATCCTCTGCTGCCTTCACTATTTCATCCCTCAAAGCTACCCATTCTTCTTCTACTGTATTTATTTCCCCCATTCCTGTCAATTGCTCCCTTATGCTCTCCCTGAACCTCTGTACAACCTCTGGTTCTTTTAGTTTATCCAGGTCCCATCTCCTTAAATTCCCACCTTTTTGCAGTTTCTTCAGTTTTAATCTACAGGTCATAACCAATAGATTGTGGTCAGAGTCCACATCTGCCCCTGGAAATGTCTTACAATTTAAAACCTGGTTCCTAAATCTCTGTCTTACCATTATATAATCTTTCTGATACCTTTTAGTATCTCCAGGGTTCTTCCATGTATACAACCTTCTTTCATGATTCTTAAACCAAGTGTTAGTTATGATTATGTTGTGCTCTGTGCAAAGTTCGACCAGGCGGCTTCCTCTTTCATTTCTGTCCCCCAATCCATATTCACCTACTATGTTTCCTTCTCTCCCTTTTCCTACACTCGAATTCCAGTCACCCATGACTATCAAATTTTCGTCTCCCTTCACAATCTGAATAATTTCTTTTATTTCATCATACATTTCTTCAATTTCTTCGTCATCTGCAGAGCTAGTTGGCATATAAACTTGTACTACTGTAGTAGGCGTGGGCTTCGTATCTATCTTGGCCACAATAATGCGTTCACTCTGCTGTTTGTAGTAGCTTACTCGCATTCCTATTTTCCTATTCATTATTAAACCTACTCCTGCATTACCCCTATTTGATTTTGTGTTTATAACCCTGTAGTCACCTGACCAGAAGTCTTGTTCCTCCTGCCACCGAACTTCACTAATTCCCACTATATCTAACTTCAACCTATCCATTTCCCTTTTTAAATTTTCTAACCTACCTGCCCGATTAAGGGATCTGACATTCCACGCTCCGATCCGTAGAACGCCAGTTTTCTTTCTCCTGATAACGACATCCTCCTGAGTAGTCCCCGCCCGGAGATCCGAATGGGGGACTATTTTACCTCCGGAATATTTTACCCAAGAGGACGCCATCATCATTTAATCATACAGTAAAGCTGCATGCCCTCGGGAAAAATTACGGCTGTAGTTTCCCCTTGCTTTCAGCCGTTCGCAGTACCAGCACAGCAAGGCCGTTTTGGTTATTGTTACAAGGCCAGATCAGTCAATCATCCAGACTGTTGCCCTTGCAACTACTGAAAAGGCTGCTGCCCCTCTTCAGGAACCACACGTTTGTCTGGCCTCTCAACAGATACCCCTCCGTTGTGGTTGCACCTACGGTACGGCTATCTGTATCGCTGAGGCACGCAAGCCTCCCCACCAACGGCAAGGTCCATGGTTCATGGGGGGGGAGCTGTGCATATGATGGTGAAATACGATCAAAGAGTCGAACGTCACAGACGTACCCGCCAGGTTAGCCGAGAGCGCTAATGCGCTGCTTCCTGGACTCGGGTAGGCGCGCTGGCCCCGGATCGAATCCGCCCGCCGGTGTGCCGGCCGGCCTGGACGTGGTTTTTAGGCGGTTTTCCACATCCCTCAAGGTGAATACCGGACTCGTCTCCACGTCCCGCCTCAGTTACAAGAATCAGAGACATTTGGAACACATCCACACTTTTCCATGATATAAAATCGACACAGACAGATGGGGTACTCTGATTCTGTCCCAGCGGGTACGGGGTGGCGGCAGGAAGGGCATCCGGTCCCCCCCCCCCCCCCTTCAAATTAACATGCCAAATCACATTTCACCACGCCAACTCCGCGCACAATGCGGGACAAAGGCGCAAGCGATAGATAGATAGAAGTCTAACGTCACAGATGTAACGAACACAGGCATTCATAACCAGTTCCAGACGCCGTGACCTTTTCGTGGTCACAATTGTTTACTTCCAATGAAGTAATTAATGAGTCTCTCTTACGTTCGTCGTTCAATTGTGATTGTGTATAATGTGAAGTACCGGTATCGTTCTTCGGTTGTGACAGTTGGATCAGCTGTAGCTTTTACTTTGCCTGTACAGAGCCAACGCAGGTTTTTCCATAGGACAGCTGGTTTATTTCTGTCGTCAGTTAATGCATGGGCAGGGTTGAGTTTTGCATTTCTCCGGCTTCATTGACTCTGTTCCGCTTCTGCTTGAAAACAGTACGACTATCGTGTGTGGGGCGTAGTTTGTATACCTGATTTGCAGCGTCTCTGAGATTCATGAGCTGCTCTTCAGTTAGACGAAGTGCAGGCTCCCTTCTTATTCTGGCGAGCTTTAAGGGAGCATGTTTGTCATACAGTTGAGTAAGTTTATTACTAAATAGATGAAGTTTTTCGTTTATGTCTGAGAACGGAATAAAATAGTCCCACAAACTATTTCTTGTGCCTCAGTTGTAAATTCAGATGAATTAATGCGCTTGAAGTCTCGGTATGTAGTCAGTTGTGGTTTCTCTCTCGGACACGCAACTTAATTGAATGTCATCTATCACAATGTATAGTTTATCTGATTTGGAGTTGCGTTTATTGTCGACAGGGAGTGGTGTGTGGTAGCATGCATGGTACTACTGAGTATAGGACAACGAACCTGCTACCTCCGTGTAAATTTGTTCTGTTTGTCAACCGATACCAGAGACTAAGGCTGGAATGCTCAACAGAAGGATTATTACAAAACTACTGAGGCTATCGTGGCCACTTGTTGACATAGTTTGCCAGTTGATTTTTGTCTCAGGATCTTTGGCCGACATTTATCCTACGATTTTTCTGACGTTTCGCGACTACGAGGGGCTGGTATTGTCAAACATTCACCACCAGCAATGGAGGATGAATCTTTAAAAATGTCAGCCACTCGTGGTGGCGAAAATCATTAAAGAAACGTCGTTCGAAGACCCCGAGACGAAAGTCGACAGGCAATATGTCAGGAGCGTAGTTGTTGCCGTTTCACCTGTGCTGACGCCTGAACAGCTGATGGCTCCTTATCGATAGCAGCGTTCAAACGTATTTAGTAGAAAGCAATTTTTACAATTACATAAAGATAAGTGTTAAATAGAAAAAAATGCTAGTAGTAACAACTACAATTAGCTTAAACAAAGTTATCGTAAATCGAAATAGAGATGACAGTTATTCTGGGTCAAAAGCAGTATAAGAATTAAACAAAACTATTTTGGAATCTGAAGAACAAATTAGAATTTCGTTGCATACCCATGTGACCTGTGTGAATGACATCCTGCGACCCGTAGCCATACCCTTTCTGCACAACACCCAGACGGCATTTTTCAGCAAGACAATGCACGACCACATGTTGCTGCACCAACACGTGCCTTTTTGGTGTCACAGGATGCCAGCCTCTTGTCATGACCCGCCAGATCACCAGACTAATTGCCAATCGAAAATGTGTGGGATGTGGCGAAACGACGGATGTAGCGCTGTGCCCCAGCGCTAAGCGCAAAAAAAAATGTTCAAATGTGTGTGAAATCTTATGGGACTTAACTGCTAAGGTCATCAGTCCCTAAGCTTACACACTACTTAACCTAAATTATCCTAAGGACAAACACACACACCCATGCCTGAGGGAGGACTCGAACCTCCGCCGGGACCAGCCGCACAGTCCAAGACTGTAGCGCCTTAAACCACACGGCTAATCTGGTAAGCACCACAAATGAACTTTGGAACCAGTAGAATGCAGCATGGATGTCTATCACAGGACGCTATTCGCTCCTTATACGCGTCGATGCCATCAGGCATGGAAAAAGTTGCCAGGGTCCATGGCAGACCCTGCGCCTACGAGGCCACACGACATACGTTGAACCGAGGTGACTGAGATGCTAATCATTCTGCAGAACATACCAACGTACATGTCTCGTGAATATGAAGGTTCTGTCTCTGGTGATTCAAGGCGTTGTGTTTTTTCGGAACATGAGTGTATTATGCTTTAATCATTTTACAAAATAGTAATGATCACGGCACACACACAACTGTTTGTGCACGTTATTTGTACACATTACGACGCACATACAGGTAGCGATGCGACAGTGGTCTCCTTCAATTTTTAGTGTATTTATGATTCTCCTTTGACTAGTGTGTTCTATAATGTTACGCGTATCGCTCACTGTGTCGAGCGCAATAGAGTGGAAGTTCTGGACGAATATTCACCTGAGAGTACAAAAAGAAATCTGATGCTTTGTTATCTTGATCCTGACAGGAAATACTCACCCCAGTATCCGTTTTAATTCAGTCTCTCAAAGGGTAGAGCACACGTGAGATATTAAACCACCAGAGCAGGGGGAAAATCTTTACAAGTGTATAGTGATTTCATGAAACAATCAGGTGTACTATTTAAAATCGTACACTGAAATACTGATAATTCTTCAGATACTATACTTTCATAAACAGTCCAAGGACTGATCATGAGCATTAGAAGGAGCGCAGTAGATTTCGTTCTGGTGGACCAGGGAGGATGGCTAAATCTATCAGCGAGAGGAGCTGCTGGTGCATGCTACAAAGCAAAGTGATAAGTCTGTACAATTTAAGCAGGAGGACTTCACTGTTAGACATCAGCTGTGGCAGAGCACAAGAAGTGGCGAACAGTGGAGGCTGTGAGAGACCAAGAGGTGGGTCGGTCTACCATGCACAAGAAAAGCAGACAGGGATAAGATTGGTAGACAGTTACTCTGGAGGAGTCAGGCGTTAAGTTGCGGAAGAAATATTTTTTCGTGCGAGAAAACTTCGCACACTGCGTGTTTAGTGACGTCACTTCTATACACGTGCCTAATGGATGGTGATTCCACGACTGCTTTCAGCGGTAAATATTCCTATTCTTTCGGGGAAAAAGTCTGATCATAAAATACCAGTAACCGTATTTGAGGTCACTGTGTGATCATATATAATCAGATTCTACTCGCAAAGAGACCGATAGGACGTTTCATGGTTTGATTCATGACCTCGTACACGTGCAACACAGAAAGCTTTGATATACCTACGAACTTTAGCAACTGTGAAAGATATACTGGTATGAGGTTAGAATGGTCCCATCGTTTGACTGCCGGGAGGCTTTAAAACCTGTGCAAACATGCTGAAACAGAAAGGAAAACATTGCTGAAACTCCTCAGGACTCACGTTTCATCTGCAAAAGATCTGGCAAGAATTATTGTGCTATCGTTGGACTATACAGGTATAGACGTCGACGTGGAGATTCTAATAATAACTAAAAACAGACACTATGTCAGCAAAGGTGCTGCGAGCATGTGTACACCCGAACATTTTTTCGTCATTTTCTAAATGTGCGTCTAGCTGTTACATCTAGTCTAAACCATCCAAAGATGTCACCGATCCCTGCTGCAATAACGGCTCTAGATCACCTACTTGTGTGGGACTACTGCAACATGGTGCATTGATAGGTTTCTTCGACAATGGACATGTACAAGGTGATTATAATTAAAGTTAAACTTACAAAACGGTGTAGAAATAACACCACTGGTCAGAATGAGGTCAAATTGCAACGGAATATTATAGGAGGAGGGGAAAAACGTATGGCAGAAGAAAAAGAGTGTGAAAATTGATCAACAGATGGCGCTGTATGAGACAGTATACGTAAATGGAAACGCTCCGGGTACACAGCTTTTCCTCCTTTCGCGTCTGCGGCGTTCGCCATGACTGTCTCAATGCAGGATCGCGCTCTGCTTGTAAAGCTGTATTACAAGAATGATGACTGTGCACAGGTCGCTCTGCACAAGTTCCGGACACTGAAGAATTTCAAAAAAGGAATATGTCCGTGGGTCTGGAGAAAATTATTCGGAAATTCGAAAAGACGGGTTCTTTTGGTGTGCAACCTGGTACAGGGAGGAAATGAATTGATTCGACGTCTGTGGAAGCAGTGGCCACAACAAAGCAGGGGGAGACGAGTGGTGGTGTGCAAACGTGTAGTGCACAGAGAATTGCCCAAATATTGGACATACCCGTGAGCACGGTGCGTAAAATCCTACGAAACATCCTTTTTGCTCTCCATTCAAAATTACCCATGTGCACGAGTTGCTTCCTGTTGACCTGCCAGCAAGAGAGACTTTTGCTTTAGAATTTCTTGCTCGCATGGAAGTGGACGACGTTTGTCCGTGGAAGATTTTCTGCACAGACGAAGCCCACTTCCATCTTAAAGGATATGTCAATACACAGAATTGTCAAATATGGGCATCGGAAAATCCACACGCACATCAACCAGTACCGCTTCATCCTGATAAGGTCACTGTGTGGCGGAAACATTTATCATAGGCCCATATTTTCTCGAAGACACAGGTGCTTCCGGTCCTGTTACTTGTACCGTCACTGGTAAGAGCTATGAGTGTCTTTTGCTCAACCACGTCATTCCAGCTCTCTTATAGCGTGGATATGTGGATGGGATCATTTTTATGCAAGATGGCGCGACTCCATACAATGCAAATCCAGTACTGCGGCTGCTGAAGCGGCATTTCGGAAATGATAGAGTTATCAGCCGCCATTTCCCTACAGCCTGGCCGTCCTGATCACCTGATCTTAAATCCATGTCACTTCTGGCTATGGGGCTATCTGTAAGATGCTGTGTTCACAGTTCCGATTGTAAACTTAGCTGAATTGAAGGCACGCATTGCGCAACGGGTTCTGAAGATGACCCAGGAAACGCTTCGATCAGTTGTGGAACATGTTGTTTCTCGATTTCAACTTGTTGAAGAAAACGGTAGACAGCATACTGAACATGTTTCGCGCCAGTCATATGGAAATTAATAACACGATTTCTTCTTCTTCTTCTTCTTGTTGCGTTACGGCCTCTGTAGGGCCACGGGTAGCACCTTCGTGGATTGCATTTTCCTTTCCTTCTCCCAGAACCTCTTCATTCTTTCTCTTAGTGATAATCAAATCTAATAATACTATTTAATTTTGACTGATGCATTTTATGCGACGTGTTGCCTCAGGACAATTAAAAACCGATATGACTGCTGCTTTTTTTGCTGTTTTTGGCCTCAGGACAATTAAAAACATTTTTTCCCATCTGTTTGTTATAACCCTGCCGTGGTGGATGGGCTTACGTAAGTAACAGTACCACACCTGTACACCCACGCACACTGAGTAGTATAGTTTGTTTAACGTCAAACGTACACCTTAGATACTGTTGTATGATTCATTTGTCATTTGTAGTCGACCACTATTAAATTATGATGCTTACAGCGCCATCTATTGCTACATTTTATAACTATTTATTTTTCTTCTGCCATACGTTTTCCCCCTTCTTCGATAATTTTCCGTTGCAATTTGGCGTCATTCTGACCATTGGTGTTATTTCTACAGCTGTTTGGAACTTTATAACTTTAAATACAATCACCCTGTCCTTTTTGAGGCTCCTCTGGCCAAGGCAGGCCTTTTATCTTGTATTACTTAATAATAAGAGTGGTATTAATTTTTGCAGCTGTTTTTCCTCAGTTCCTACTCCAGTTATGTTATCATGTAGATAAGACCAAATGTTATCCGTCTTCTGCAACTGAATGTTCATTTTTATTCTAACCACATGTGTTTCATCCATTCAGAATAGGCACCATCAGTGGTCTACAAAAAGAAATAAAACTGTATAACATTTGTCTGATGGTTCCCAGTTTTTGTGACTGTAGGTGGTTTGATTCCATGTGTATTATCGTGTCTGTAGCTGTTTATTTCTGAAGATGTTGAAACTGTGCTTGTTGTTGGGTTTTGTGATTTTGAGCTCAAGGTGGTGTATTGTTTCTTCTGTATGCATTTCTACAGCGAACTGAATCTTGTGTGTGTGTACAGTTTATCTGCATATGTAAACTGTTCAAATGATCTTGTAGTTTGCATATGAGGCGTATGATACTAGCTACACGTCTGTGGCAGTATATGACTCTGTATTTTTTTCTGTCATTTCTGAAAAAAATTCTTTTTTCAAAGTTATTAATTAACCTATTTACTACTTCCCATTTAGAAACCTTCCTTTTGTAAATATCACGACCCTAAACTTGTAAATAGTTGTAGTAAATGCCATGGCACGAAACAATACGTATACTTTAAAGAGACATGGATGGAGCCTAATATGACTTACAATATTCCATGCTACTCCGGCTGGTGATACGTCACAGCAGTTGCGTTTTGGGAATGGGGTGCTGTAGCACACCTTCAGCCAATGCCGAAGCTAGGGGGTCCGTCCTAACGCAAAACTGTTCATAAAAACGGCCGGCGCCACTTGGTTATGTGTATAGCCTCAGGTGCGTGCGCTGTAAGCGGCAGAAAGCAGAAGGCTGTAATTTGTAAAAATGCACTGGACTGACTGGAAAAATCAGATGGTAAATCTCATGATGGTACAAAACGTGCAGCTGCAATTACTTTTTTATGGTCGCCTATCATTAGATATAACTGATAAGTCATTATACCCTAAGGAACGCGGTCTAAGGCGTCTCGTCACGGTTCGGGCGGCTTCCCGAGTCGGAGGTCCGAGTCCTCCCTCGGACATGGGTGTGTGTGTGTGTTGTCCTTAGCGTAAGTTAGTTTAAGTTAGATTAAGTAGTGTGTAAGCCTAGGGACCGATGAGCTCAGCGGTTTGGTCCCTTAAGAAGTGACACACATGTGAACATATGAACTCTAAGGAAGGCTTTGATGCGAGCAGGTACCTATTACACCATAGCTTACTTTCCTGAACACGGCTATGTTTTTCTTCCTTGCGAAACTTAATACGTTTCCTTTATGGTAAATCACAATTCTTCACTGGTTAAATATTCAGTATCACTTGCTGTACAGCATTTCTTACATCTTTACATGCATTTTTAGTTCTCGACGTATTTTATCCTCGTTAATGCCTGCATTTCTGTGTTATGCAGTTGCCATTAATTACTCTGACTGTCTGTAAAGGACTTACAGTGTAGTTTGGTATTTTTTTTTAATTCCAAGGGCTCATTTTTGCAGTTTGTGCATTAGTACTCCTGCTTCACCATTAGTATATTTGTCTCATTTCGTAATTATAATAATTATAGCTTTGGAGTTCATGTATGTCATATAAAAAGTGCACTCGTGGTATCTTTTATCTCAGCTAACAGCGTCGTCGAGTATCATATAATTAACTTTAATGGACCACAATTTAATAACAAATAAAAAATTTATGAAACATCTCTGAAAACTATTTCATTTGTGAAAATTTTAAACCTCTACCAAATACTGACGAAACATTCTGGTAGTGATTATTTAAAAACCGAAGTGGAATAAAATGCCGTTGTATTGCAGTGTTGATGTATACAGCCAAGCCAAGTTCGTCTTAACGTACACTACTGGCCATTAAAATTCCTACACCATGAAGATGACGTGCTACAGACACGAAATTTAACCGACAGGAAGAAGATGCTGTGATATGCAAATGATTAGCTTTTCAGAGCATTCACACAAGGTTGGCGCCGGTGGCGACACCTACAACGTACTGACATGAGGATAGTTTCCAACCGATTTCTCATACACAAACAGCAGTTGACCGGCGTTCCCTGGTCAAATGTTGTTGTGATGCCTCGCGTATGGAGGAGAAATGCGTACCATCACTTCCGACTTTATTAAAGGTCGGATTATAGCCTATCGCCATTGCGGTTTATCGAATCGCGACATTACTGCTCGCGTTGGTCGGGATCCAATGACTGTTGGCAGAATATGGAATCGCTGGGTTCAGGAGGGTAATACGGAACGCCGTGCTGGATCCCAACGGCCTTGTGTCACTAGCAGTCGAGACGACAGGCATCTTATCCGCACGGCTGTAACGGAGCGTGCAGCCACGTCTCGATCCCTGAGTCAACAATGCGGACGTTTGCAAGACAGCAACCATCTGCAGGAGCAGTTCGATGACGTTTACAGCAGCATGGACTATCAGCTCGGAGATCATGGCTGCGGTTACCCTTGGCATTGCATCATAGACAGGAGCGCCTGCGATGGCGTACTCGACGACGAACCTGGTTGCGCGAATGGCAAAACATCATTTTTTCGGATGAATCCAGGTTCTGTTTACAGCATCATGATGGTCGCATCCGTGATTGATGACATCGCGGTGAACGCACATTGGAAGCGTGTATTCGTCATCGCCATACTGACGTGTCACCCGGCGTGATGGTATGGGGTGCCATTGGTTACACGTCTCGGTCACCTCTTGTTCGCATTGACGGCATTTTGAACAGTGGACGTTACATTTCAGATGTGTTACGACCCGTGGCTCTACCCTTCATTCGATCACTGCGAAACCCTACATTTCAGCAGGATAGTGCACGACCGCATGTTGCAGGTCCTGTACGGGCTTTTCTGGATACAGAATATGTTGGACTGCGCCCTGGCCGGCACATTCTCCAGGTGTCTCACAAATTGAAAACGTTTGGTCAATGGTGGCCGAGCAACTGGCTCGTCACAATACGCCAGTCATTACTCTTGATGAACTGTGGTATCGTGTTGAAGCTGCATGGGCAGCTGTATATGTACACACCATCCAAGCTCTGTTTGACTCAATGCCCAGGCGTATCAAGGCCGTTATTACGGCCAGAGGTAGTTGCTCTGGGTACTGATTTCTCAGGATCTATGTACCTAAATTGCGTGAAAATATAATCACATGTCAGTTCTAGTATAATATATTTGTCCAATGAATACCTGTTTATCACCTGCATTTCTTCTTGGTGTAGCAGTTTTAATGGCCAGTAGTGTATTTCTGCAGTTGACTCAGCACTGGTGACAGGTCAGCACCTTACTCAAAAAATGGCTCTGAGCACTATGGGACTTAACATCTATGGTCATCAGTCCCCTAGAACTTAGAACTACTTAAACCTAACTAACCTAAGGACATCACACAACACCCAGCCATCACGAGGCAGAGAAAATCCCTGACCCCGCCGGGAATCGAACCCGGGAACCAGCACCTTACTCAGAGTGCACAAAATAATAATAGTAATAATAGTAATAAAATAAAAAATGCTAATGATTCAATATAATAGCTTGCATTTCCCTTAATGCTACATTACCTCGTAACTGATGACTAATTTAAGACTTAGTAAATGTGCAACGATTTTTTCGTTTATTCAGGTTATCACTGAAACGTTTCTTAATGAATTCTCATTTTCGAATTACATTCGCCACACTTTTAAAACGGTAATGCATGCATTCTTAGGATGTGAGAATTGTCGATTATACTGCTGTTGTCCATTTTTCGTCATATGCGACAAATCGAAGAGAATATGCTCTTAATAGAAATTTCCTTACCTCTGCGGCTTCGAGCATCGAAGGTGGCTGACAATATGCATTATAAATTTCGTATGTTTCTAGAAACACATTATTACAAAATATCCTTGAATGCATTTTTATTACACATAAATGAAGTAGGCTGAATCCACCTACACTCGAACTACTCTGAATACTTCAATGCGACAGCCGCACCGGAAAACCAATCAGACATAAGCAAGCATGTCGTAAAGGGTGATATAAGTGGAGTTTTAGAAGAGCGTCCCATATTCTTAAAGGAGGTATTGGTGGTAAAATAATCAAATCTCACAGACATATGTCCGGAAAGAAATACTTGCTGAGATGAGGAACATTTTACCTAAGTGCAAGAACGAATAGCACACAGTGGTGTGGGGTGTCTTTCAGTGCACGTTCACTGTGCATTTCTTATTGGTTCGCAGGTACTAAATTGGAAGACAATAGCACATTTCTATCGCAGGTACTGAAGTGACCACTTTGCTTAATCTCTTCTTCCACTGAACGGACAGCTATCAATAATGTTTTGTTTGTCATTCTGCGTGGAGTTGCGTAGTAGTCGAGATCAGCATAAGAATCTGAGAATGAACCATTCTTGGTTAAATATCGGTAATGAATATTCTTCCCCTGACTTGGAATGGACACAGTTAACTTTACGAGGATACTGTAACATTTAGTTTATTTGTAATTTTTTTTTCGCCTCCTCTGATATTGGTGTGCGCGCCTCTCGTGACATTTAGCTGTAAATTCCATATTACATAGGAGTGTTTGAATATTTTTGATCAGGTAGTGTATTTAGTGTATTTTTATGATCTGTTATGGCTAATACATGCTCTGTATACAATAACGAAAATTTATTGTAACCAGTAAACATACTACACTAATGGGATCAAGAGTCTAACCGCGAGTGGTGCCAGAGAGCAGTTCCAGTCCCTCTCCCCCTCCCTCCAGCGTCCCTTCCCTTCCCTCACCAAACCAGAACAAACATTTTAAGTTCCCCTATACGTGCTTCTGTAAGAGATTAGCCCAGATTTATCTCCCACCCTATAAAATGTCTACGTATTACCAAAACTATGTACCTACGAACTGTTATCCAACTTTAATTCGTACTCTAACCTTCGACTAAACAGAACCTATTTGAACTGAACTGTAACTGGTCTGAATACAACATGTATTTGTATTAAATACGCAATTGAAGTGAAACAATTACCTGGCCCTAAACAAAATTTCCACTTACATCGAACCTTGACAACATTGTTACATATTTCTCGAGAGCACAACAGCAAGCAGTCAGTGGATAAGCTAGGTTTCTATTTTTAAATAAAATTCCAAACACTATTCTTACTATTGGATACCAAATGATGCAATATGGTAATTTGTAATGATATACCTTCTTTAAACAGTTCGATGGAGAGAGCAACGATTCCTATGAAATGATATTGCAATACAGCGATTTTAGAATGATGTATGTATTCAAAAATACACTTGATATTCACACATTACATTGGTGTGAGCAATATTATGCTTAAGAAAGTGAACAATGATATTAAAAGGGTTCAATGTTAACAGAGAATTTCTATAAAAACCAAACAGCTTAATCAGATGAAATCTCAATGCGTGACTGAGGAAGTGGTGTGGTCTTTCTCTCAACTCTGAGCAAATGAACAAAGTTAACTGAATATAATCATTCCAACAAACGAGCTGCGCAGTGCTGCAGTCTTACCCTTAGGTCAAACTTCTTCCCTTCAGAAAAGAAATTATGAATATGAGTACATCATGTTCATCCTCGCTGTCCTTTACACCAAATCTTTTTTTATCTAACAGATACAATTACAAGTCAACAAGCACTACTGAATACGTCCGTCATCTGCCACACTTCAACGAGGAATGAATCGGGCTGCGCAGAGGGAAAGACTGTGCCACAACAAGACGAAAGATTGTTTAACAGCAGCATAACTTGCTCCCTCTCTGACATGCACATCGATAACTTACAAAAATCAAAATGACACACACACCTTACAAAGTCTGCTGCATCATATCCCGTCAAACAAATAGTGGTATCAGTTCAGTATCCGCGTAAAGAAAGCACTTTGTACTCACAGCCACTAGCCGTGAAATCTCGAAATTATTGCATCATTCACCGTGGAAGTAACACGAGCCGCCTCCATAGCTTAGATCGTGCTACGCTCGTGAATGTAGTATGGCGCTGCGTGTACGGTGTGGTTCAAATGGCTCTGAGCACTATGGGACTTAACATCTGAGGTCATCAGTCCCCTAGAACTCAGAACTACTTAAACCTAACTAACCTAAGGACATCACACACATCCATGCCCGAGGCATGATTCGAACCTGCGACCGTAGCTGTCACGCGGTTCCAGACTGGAGCGCCTAGAGCCGCACGGCCACACTGGCCGGCCTGTACGGTGTGTGCACCATATGCCACTGAATAATAAATAAAATGAATGGAAGCGGGTGCATAGCAGGCGATGGCACTGAAATAAATCAAGTGCGCCTTTGTGATTTCCGGTTTACAGGGATCTCGCTGCAACCACAAGAGGTCGCTCCTCGCCCGCTTGTTGATTTTCGTTCTATTTTCTTTATTTTGGCTTTAGGTTTCAATGACCATTCAGCCAACTCCGCTTACAAAGTGCCAAAGAAGCGCAATCGCAAAAAAGCGAAACAGCACAAAATTACAAACAAACACCAGACAGCCGGTGGCCGTGATGACGATGACACTGGAGCACAGTTACAAATAGCACAATGCAGCAATATTATGGCAAACATGCATATTCTCTTGTAGTAAAAGACAAAACAAGTCAGGGCAAACACCGTACACCATACAATAAGTACAACAACAGCTGATGAACAAAATTATAAATAACATCATGTAACTATATGAGAAATGTAACATACAGACAGACGTACTTAAAGTAAAAGAAAAACCCAAAATGACGAAACACCATACAACAACGGTATGTACAATACTGCCAATAGAACAGTCACATAAAAAGCACAAGAGGGCCATAATGAAAATTTCCGGCACCCGATTACGAACCGGGCTGAAGCCATGTTAAAATGAGGGAGCAAATTATATTTATCAAAACGGTGCAGTAAAACAGGAACACTGGTGGCGAGAAAAAACCTCTCGGAACCAAGTTCTTACACACTGCGTAGCCAAAGAAACTGGTACACCTGGCTAATATCGTGTAGGGCCCGGCGAGCACGCAGAAGGGCCCCAACACGACGTGGCATGGACTCTACTTATGACTGAAGTAGTGCTGGAGGGAATTGACGCCTCTCGCAGAGTACGGGAGGGTGGAATCTCTTCTGAGCACACGTTACAAGACATCTCAGATATGCTCAATAATATTCGTCTGTTGGGGAGTATGGTGGCAAGGGGAAGTCTTTAAAGTCAGAAGAGTGTTCCTGGAGCCATTCTGTATCAATTCTGGACGTATGGGTTGTCGCATTGTCCTGCTGGAATTGCCCAACTCCGTCGGAATGCACGATGGACACGAATGGAGGCAGGTGATCAGACAGGATGCTTACGTAAGTGTCACCTGTCAGAGTCGTATTTACGCGTGTCAGGTGTCCCGTATCACTCTAACTGCACACGCCCAACACCATTACGAACCCTCCACCAGCCTGATCGTCATGTAGGCAAATGGAAAATGCAGACAAACGGAATGGTTATACAGACCCAAATATCCACGCAGAAGATATTCGGCTCACACCATGCTTCCAAGACTGTTCCAACAACTAAGTGAAAAAGGGCAGTTGGCAACACAGTACAATGAAAGGGGACAGCGCACTACGCGGACTCCCGACGTGGAAGACGCAGTTTTTTTGCGAGTGGATAAGCACTCGATCAGTAGCACGTGAAATGAATGTTAAGCAGAGTATCGTATAGCGAGTATTACGGAAATGCAGTTACACCACTACCACCTACAGAAGTGCATGCTTTGTTCAGCCAAAGGTTTCTGCAGCGCCTTGCAGTCGATCATCACCTTTCTGAGTATGTACTTTACGCGGATGAAGCCTGTTTCACCAGCGATGCCATAGTAATGTTTGGGTCAAGAATACCCATGATAGAGTTGTGAACAGCCATCAACACAGTTTCAGTCAACGTGTGAATAGTCATAGCCAATGACTATGCACTAGCTTTCCACCGTGCTTAAAGGCATCATTGTACGCAGTGGTTATCAGAGACATTCTGCCCAGATTTCTGGAACATGCCCCATTTATTATTCGTCACAACGGAGCCCTATCTGATATTGGGCTGAGGGTTCGTGAACACCTACCTCAGACATTCCCTGAAAAGTAATTAGGCGAGGACGTCCTGTTTTGGGACCAGACGTTCACATGGTCTCACCCCACTGGATTTCTTGTTGTGAGGCCATGTGAGGTCTTGTTTACGAGACGCCTGTCGAGACTGAAGAGTATCGGATCTCCTGGCAGGAAATCCTACTGCCCGCATCGCTGTTCAAACTACACCGGGGATATCAGAACGGATAGTACATTACTTCATGCGATGATCGTTATTCGTCAACGTATGTGGTTCCAACATGAAGGAGCCCTATCTGATATTGGGCTGAGAGCCTGTATTGACGCTGGGGGGACGCCATTTTGTACAAATGCTATAAACGTAGCAGGTTGTGAAACTTATGCAAGTAAATGCAATTCATTATTACCGTGCCGTAGACTTAGAATTTTCGGTATCTCTGACATCAAGTTATGTGAGCAGTTACTAGTCATCATCAGGGAAAATTATCTGAGGATATTGGGGAGTATTCGTCGGAAATTCTGTACGTCGTGATCATGGTTCGGAAGACGTGGCCCGGTAATTTGGGCGCAGCGCGAGACTAAGCCGGAACTTGAGTAGTTTTCGCATTTTTTTTTTTTTTTATAAGTCTACTCGGTCGTTTCTGGACTAAGGTCTCTTACCGCAAATCGATACACTTATCCTTCTCTCTCATCCCTGAAAGTTTGTAATATCATCATGGATTCACCTTGTACAATCCGTATTGGGGAAGTTTATCTCCGAGCCTAATGCCGGTATTGGCAATTCTGTTAGACGCGAGTACGGTACAATCGAAAATCAGCGCCAGGTGCCTGCAGTCGACCTCACTCAACACGTCGCGTGTGTCGCTCCCGTGGAACCAGGCAGCAAGGCTGAGACGATGACACGAGTAGTGGGCAAGCTCACTGGCACCTAAAACGTGTCTCAGGCGCAGTAGCAGCCACGGGGAGGACCTCCGTCCAGCCGCAGTCAGTGGAATTTACACGGGTAGCTAGAGTTTACTGGTTATAAGTCCACACAATCCGACACAAGTGCGCGCGCGCTACGGCACTAGGAGGGCCCACCATAGGCCTCTGCCCGTTCACCGCCCGCTTCAAGCTAGACAGCTCCCAAACAATTAGGTACTGGTCCACCATGACGCCATTGTTTCGATTGTTTGTATGAAACATTAACATTGCTACAAGTCTTCGCCATACTTTCAACGCCCACTGAAACAAGAAAGGAATATAAGCATACCTCACTATGCTTTGTAACCTGGAACATACGGTCTATGATTCATGGCTTTCTGGACACCTGTGGAAGGCCTCAGAGTCTACGCAAAGCAGCCGTCATCGACATGGAATTAGCCAGGTTTAATGTTGCTATAATAGCGTAGATGCAAGCCAGGCGACCACACAGCATCTCGGCAAGAACAGTGACACAACTAAAAAATGGAGTACTCGAGAAGACCCAACTTAAAGAATTAATTCTATAAAACTTAAATTGAAATAGTGCAAGCTTCTTTCAAATTTCAGGTACATATTGTTCACAATGAATTCCACAACTTTTTTCGTGCATGTTCGAGCACTTCACGCGTATTTTTCAGTGACATAAATTTAAAGATGTCGTTTTTCGACTTGTCACTTTCCTTGTCGGGATGCGGTATGAGGGCTCAATTCGGGAGCAAAATATAGTTTGCCTTTCGTTATCGCTATTTATTCTGGTATGGTAAGGCAAATACAACATGTGTGCGTTTATCTGCCTGTTAAACGCTAATGTTTATGGACAACGCAATCTATGTGTGTTCCTGTTACTGAATCTGACTGCCAGGAACGTTATTTAGAGATTCTGTGATTGCATACAATACTGCCATTCCCTCGTCTTCGTCTGTGGAAATGTGCTGCAACGCCTGCAATACAGATCAGTTCCTTGTTACCCTAAGATGAGCTGAGCTGCGATGGAGTGTGTCGATCCTTTCTTGAGGTAAGTTTGTAGGCAAATGATTTTTGAACATTTGGAGAGACCTATACTACTTGTTTTTGTCTTATCAGCTATTCATTCTTTTGTTGATGAAACAGAATTACTGACGTCAGCCGCATGAGGACATGCAAATAATTCAACGGCGACGAGCGAAAATTTGTGCCTGACCCTGATTCGAACCATATTTCCCTCTTTACGTGAGCTGTCGGCTTAATCGATTGAGCTATCCGAGCACACTTTCCGTTCAACCCTGTTTCCCCCTTCTCTCACATTACTCCCGTATACGGCCGCGGCTTCATGAATGTGAACCATAAATTTCCGACAGAACCGACACCAAACGTACAATAGCAGTTCTTTTGTTGTATTACGATACTAACTATTACCATACACTGCTATTGCCTACTGCGCCAGATGTTTTCACTACGTTGCATTTAATCAAAAATAATCTTGTTCGAGTACTTGATACTCAATATTCAGCGCTATCTTCCAACCTCAGTATTCTTTCTCAGAACTGTTAATCACCTCACTGTTTCTTCACATCATTCGATCTCATTCGCCTCCGTTCACTCACTAAGTCCAGAGAACTCTAGAATTATAGTATACATATCAAAACTCTGGAAAAAAGTGTGTTTCTGGGAAATCGGGTGCCATCTTCACAGCTGTTCAGCTATTCAGAATTGTGATCATAATTTTTTTCGTGAAATTCTACTGAACTATTTAAATTTTGCAAAGGAACTCTAGAACTATAGTATACCTATCAAGAACTCTGAAAAACGTGCGAAAGTCGTGTGTCAACTTCACAAGTATTAAAAACAGGTCCGTCATTGTTGCAGCTATACATATATATATGCAGATAAAAACGTCGTTAGGGTTTTCTGTAGAAGTCTTGGGGAGCTATTCAGAATTGTGATCATTATTTTTTTCGCAAATTCGGCATTTAATTTTATATGCGATTAAATTTTACCCAAGTACTATTGCTTTCTTCGCGAAATTCTGCGGAACTATTCATATTTTATGCAAATAATTCTAGAACTAAAGCATGTCTATCAAGAACTCTGAAGAAATGTACATTTCTCGAAAGTCAAATGTCAGACTCCAGTGCGCGCTGCCAGGCACGTGTCCATGTCAGCCATACATATCGAGAGGGCGCTCCGCTGCTTTTTCGGCGCTGCCGCCTTCTCGGTTGTCCGAATACCAGTCTAGCGGCTAACAACTCTTGCTGGATGTGCTGACCTGACGAAAAGATTACGTCACTAGTGGATTCTTCAGTTAGCATATGATGTTGCGACGTTGCCCTGCTCTGTTTCTTTCTTCTGTATAGCAATGTTTGGCTCGCTCGAAGGTTGTACGGTGCCACGCTACACCGAGTTTGTGACGCTGTCGTTTAATTATACATGGTGGACATGTACACTACAGACTGGGGCCATTCATTGTAAGATGGTATTAAAGAGACTTGTGATGTGTTGTCTGTCGGGTGGCCGTTATTGTGCTTCGGTTCAAGAACATTCAGCAGTATCAGTTACTTCTGCCCCGCGGAGTGGCCGCGCGGTTTGAGGCGTTATGAAATGGACTGCGCGGTCACCACCGCCGGAGGTTCGAGTCCTCCCTCGGCCATGGGTGTGTGTGTTGTTTTTATTATAAGTTAGTTTAAGTAGTGTGTAAGTCTCGGGACCGATGAACTCAGCAGTTTGGTCCCTTAGGAATTCACACATTCAGTTACTTCTAAGATTCATATTGATGCTGTATATTTTACTGGGTCCTTTTATTTAAACTGAGGTTCTATCACATTTAACAGGGGTAAATTTGAAGTTATCTGTGTAATTCTTAGCTTCATATTTAAACTGTGTGAGAGTGATATGTATTATTATTCTGTTAAGGGAGTGTGGATGTCAGGTTATTTCTTTTAATTTAGTTCTTGCCTTGGTCGTACATAATAAGTTTTGAAATGATTGCGCTACTTCCTAAGTAATGCATTTGTCCTATTTAAATTATATTTGTTGTACTTCGATATATACTCGCATAAGTGTGTTCGTTGTTTTTTCTCTGCGTTGAACAGTCTCCCGACAAACACCTCATGTAATTAACTATCTGATGCTTTCTGCACTGTCGTAACTTCACTGCTAAGTGGATGACCCCTGTCGGTATAGACTAACCGTTTTCCGTCCTCTTGTCACACATGCTGCCTTAGGGAAATTAAGCTCTTGCAAAACTTGCCTGGAGGTACTAACCAAACTATAAAACATACAACCTCTAATAGCTATAATTATTCTTCGGAAAATGACGTAAATGCTGTGTAATATTGCTCTGTACACAGTCCTCAGTCACCAAAGGAAATATCTGCACTTATGCCCGTTACACCCTGTATAATGACCATAAAAAATAGAATAATTTAAATAGTACAAACAGCATTACTTAGGATTACAATTCAATGGAACTGGTGTGCGCACAGGTGAAGAGAGATGTGACAGATAAAAATAATACGTTTAATGTAGCCGACACTGATAGACCAATCGACGAAGCGATAGACAAAACTACTGTTGCAGATTGGGAAGCGTGTGTACGCCACACCGGCAGACTTCAAGAAAAGAAGAAGATTACCGGTAAGAAGATGTCAGAGGCGAAATAATGGAACCGTTCACCGTCAGTCTGGCAACCACATCCAGCGACTCCAGTTCTGAAGGCGGTGACAGTGAAACATCTGAATAGCAAGGTATGTGAATGCAGTGTACACTACTGGCCATTAAAATTCCTACACCACGAAGATGACGTGCTACACACGCGAAATTTAACCGACAGGAAGAAGATGATGTGGTATGCAAATGATTAGCTTTTCAGAGCATTCACACAAGTTAGGCGCCGGTGGCGACACCTACAACGTGCTGACATGTGGAACGTTTCCAACCGATTTCTCATACACAAACAGCAGTTACCAAAGTTGCCTGGTGAAACATTGTTGTGATGTCTGGTGTAAGGAGGAGAAATGCGTACCATCACGTTTCCGACTTTGATAAACGTCGGATTGTAGCCTATCGCGATTGCGGTTTATCGTATCGCGACATTGCTGCTCGCGTTGGTCGAGATCCAATGACTGTTAGCAGAATATGGAATCGGTGGATTCAGGAGGGTAATACGGAACGCCGTGCTGAATCCCGACTGCCTCGCATCACTAGCAGTCGAGATGACAGGCATCTCATTCGCATGGCTGTAACGGATCTTGCAGCCACGTCTCGATCCCTGAATCAACAGATGGGGACGTTTGCAAGGCAATAACCATCTGCACGAACAGTTCGACGACCTTTGCAGCAGCATGGACTATCAGCTCGGAGACCATGGCTGCGGTTACCCTTGACGCTGCATCACAGACAGGAGAGCCTGCGATGGTGTACGCTACGACGAACCTGGGTGCACGAGTGGCGAAACGTCATTTCTTCTGATGAATCCAGGTTCTGTTTACAGCATCATGATGGTCGCATCCGTGTTTGGCGACATCGTGGTGAACGCACATTGGAAGTGTGTATTCGTCATCGCCATACTGGCGTATCATCCGGCGTGATGGTATGGGGTGCCATTGGTTACACGTCTCGGTCACCTCTTGTTCGCATTGACGGCAGTTTGAACAGTGGACGTTACATTTCAGATGTGTTACGGCTCGTGGCTCTACCCTTCATTCGATTCCTGCGAAACCCTACGTTTCAGCAGGATAATGCACTACCGCATGTTGTAGGTCTTTCTGGATACAGAAAGTGTTCGACTGCTGCCCTGGCCAGCACATTCTCCAGATCTCCCACCAACTGAAAACGTCTAGTCAATGGCGGTCGAGCGACTGGCTCGTCACAATACGCCAGTCACTACCCTTAATGAACTGTGGTATCGCGTTGAAACTGCATGGGCAGCTGTACCTGTACACGCCATCCAAGCTCTGTTTGACTCAATGCCCAGACGTATCAACGCCGTTATTACGGCCAGAGGTGGTTGTTCTGGGTACTGATTTCTCAGGATCTATGCACCCAAATTGCGTGAAAATGTAAACACATGTCCGTTCTAGTGTAATATATTTGTCCAATGAATATACGTTTATCATCTGCATTTCTTCTTCGCGTAGCAATTTTAATGGCCAGTAGTGTAAATTTATTTTGTAATGTTCATGGAAATTTTACTTTCTTGTCAAGTTGTCTGTGTAGTAGTAAGTAGTTCAGGATATAATTTGTTGTGTAATGGCAACTTTATTCTACTTATCTCGCTCTTTTCACTGCAATACAATGTAGTTTAAAATGCTGTTCATCCTGCTGTAGTTATCTTTGAATTCATTGTTTCGTCATTTCGTTAATAAAGAGGTGGCAGAAGATGTAATCCATTTTTTGAGCTGCGCTGTTTTGCAGAAACCATTCTGCGTTGCGAGAATCTGTATGACTGGTTTCTCTTCTTGTCATTATGATTGGGAAAGATTGAATACACGTTCCGTTCTGTAATGCGTATCTCATACCTGTTAGGTACACTTAATAAATTTATCACATAACAGTTTACGGTGCACAGTGAACGAGGCCGTTGGAGAAAGGTTAAACTTCCGCTATTGTAGTTGTCCGTAATGGACGAGAACTATTCCGAAAGTAAGGTCCGAATGGTAGCGAAACCGAAACCACTGTGAAAATGGTTCAAATGGCTCTGAGCACTATGTGACTTAACATCTGAGATCATCAGTCCCCTCAAACTTAGAACTACTTAAACCTAACTAACCTAAGGACATCACACACATATTCATGCCCGAGGCAGGATTCGAACCTGCAACCGTAGCGGTCGCGCGGTTCCAGACTGAAGCGCCTAGAACCGCTCGGCCACGGCGGCCGGCTGAAACCACGGTGAGAATCTAAAATGTTTTATTTGCTACAGTTACCTACATCTTCCAGCTTATTCTCTAGATAGTCGCCGCTCCGACTTCCACGTTTGTCCTAGCTTTGTACCGATTTTCCAGTACCATCGTCATAGAAGGCGGCCGCCTGTGCTTTCCGGCTATTCTCTGCGCTTGTCTACAGCTCGTTGACTAGGCCAAAAAGTTGTCTTCATAGACATAGTTCATGTGCGCAGAGATGAAACTCAGGGGGATCCAGTTTCTGGCTGTATTGTTGGTGATCAAACACTTCCCATAGGAAACGCTGCTGGAACGTCTCCATTGCCCCTGCAAAGTGCGGCAGAGATTTGTCATGAAGAGGGAACCCCATGACAGTTGTGTTATGTGGGCTGCTTGGTATCAGGGGAAATCTCTCACTTGGCACGGGAGACACTGTTTAGCTAGGCATCTTTATGCGCCCACTGTGCGCTCATAACGGAAAAGAACGACGTGACACCATCGACATGCATACTAGAGACTTACGCAACACATCTGTGCAAAGTTTTATCGGATTTTCACTGCGGTTTCCGTTTCGCATCCTATCGGACGTTACTTTCCGAATATCCCTCGTACATAGTTGCTGTCTATGCATTTTCAGTGGAGTTGACAACGTAGCATTCCTTGTGAGGTACGGTAACTATAGTTCCGAATAATGTTGTTGCTTCTGCTCCTTCAGCAGATTTAGGAGCTTAACTTCGTTCTTCCATTTGTGTAACGGCTAGTGTCCGCTTGCTGTCTGCCATTCAGAGTTCGTTCTATTTACCTTTCGGATTTACTCCAAAAATGCGGCAGTAAACTACTCCATCAGTGGATTGTACGCATTTTGTTTTGGCTCCTCGACCGGCATGCTATGGTACTCGGGCGCGGGGGATTTCAATGTGCACAGAGACTACAGACATGTACTCTCAAACAAACAATGAATTAATTGGTTCAAATGGATGTAAGCACTATGTGACTTAACATCTGAGGTCATCAGTCCCCTAGAACTTAGAACTACTTAAACCTAAGTACATCACACACACCCACGTCCGAGGCAGGATTCGAACCTGCGACCGTAGCAGTCGCGCGGTTCCGGACTGCAGCGCCTAGAACCGCTCGGTCACTGTAGAGTATAAAAGAGAGTTGAAGGATGTTGTAAACGGCTTGCTGGAGCCACTAGTTGACAGGTCATTCCTAGAATGCAGCCAAACAAGTAAACAAAAAAAAGAAAATGTAGTGCGAGTCTGTCAATAGTGAGCAACGGAAAGAGAAAGTGCGCGAAACTCGGTTTGCAAATTACGGCCGGCTCTCTGGCTGGAAGAAGTCTCCATTGAGAGACGAAATTAGTGGCACAGAAAAGCGCAATCTGTGGCGGCGACTGCAGCCGGAGAGTGCGGCGCGGCGCCGCGCTAAATTGAGAGAAGCCCCGCCGAGCGCGGCCGGTACAGACAGCCGCAGGCAGCCGCCAGCCGCCGCCTTTGTGCCGCTGGCCGCCTGCTCGCCGTGGGCGTAACGAGCAGAGCAGAGCAGAGCCGCCGCCGCAGCAGCCAGCGCCAGGGCCCGTGTTTGATAACGAGGGCGCCGCCGCCCGGCACCGGACGACCTCGTTTCCCACCCTCCACCCCCCGTTACAGACGTCGCTCCCGACAACAGGTGTCGTTTCTTCAGCCAATCGTTCTTTAGCACCGACTCCGAGTGACGACCGATGTGCGACCGAGTATGGAGAAGTTAACTCTACGTAGGAACTCCAGTTGTAACTGACCGACTACGGGCCGCGAACGTCGGCAAGACTTGACCGCTGTTGTGGATGACACATCCTGTTCGCCAGTGTCCTTGGGGCTACGCTACGTCAGGGACTGGATTCCACCAATCTGGCTAAAGGGTGGTGGCCGGGCTCGAGTGGGTGGTCTTCAAATGCGAGTGTTTCCCCACAGAATGGCTTGCGTTTCCTGGTACCCTTTGGGAAACAAACATCTGAAATTCAAGAATGAGATTTTCACTCTGCAGCGGAGTGTGCGCTGATATGAACCTTCCTGGCAGATTAAAACTGTGTGCCGGACCGAGACTCGAACTCGGGACCTTTGCCTTTCGCGGGTAAGTGCTCTACCAGCTGAGCTACCCAAGCACGACTCACGCCCCGTCCTCACAGTTTTACTTCTGACAGTACCTCGTCTCCTACCTTGCAAACTTTACAGAAGCTCTCCTGCGAACCTTGCAGAACTAGCACTCCTGGAAGCCACAGCCTGGGAGAATGTTTCCAGAATGAGATTTTCACTCTGCAGCGGAGTGTGCGGTGGCAGATTTAAACTGTGTACCAAACCGAAGGTAGGAGACGAGGTACTGGCAGAAGTAAAGCTGTGAGGACGGGGCGTAAGTCGTGCTCGGGTAGCTCAGTTGCTAGAGCACTTGCCCGCGGAAGGCAAAGATCCCGAGTTCGAGTCTCGGGCCGGCATACAGTTTTAATCTGCCAGGAAGTTTCAAACATCTGAAATTGTCAGCAGGCAGCAGCATTAGAAAGATGTACTCAAGATCCGCTAACAAATGTTTGGGAGCATGTCTACAGAGCAATAGGTCGCTTGCCTTGACTCGCGCACCACGTGGAGCTGAAAGTTCGTGGAGTCTGTTCAAGGCCGCGAAAGGACTTCATCAGACGCCACTGAAGTTCCCAGATGACGGACCTGGAGGAAAGTTTCAACGCGGCTCTTCATCGGCATGTTGCAGACTACTAGGGCACTCTGCGGAAGTGAGGTATCCGGTTTAGCTGCCGATTCTGTCGCGAGAGCTAGAACACTTCCTTGGCTCAATTTTAATAGCAGAAAAAGGAGAAATTATCAGTTAAAGCGGAAGTTGATACAATAGATACACAATAGCTGATCGAAATCCGCGTCCCTAACTGTGTGCTCAACACCACTGACTGCCATGTCGGGGACAGTGGTTCGATTCCCGGCACTGTCAGTGATTTTTCGCTGATGGGAAGACTGCAACGGGGTGCACTAAGCCTCGTCAGGTCAGCTGAGCTACCTGACCGAGTTCTAGCGGCTCCAAGGTAGAAAAAACCAAACGACGACCAGGAAAGTGAAGTGATGGCAACATGACCTTTCAGTATAAAATGCCAAGTCAGAAACACCTTCAGCTGTCTGTATTTCAAATTTTATTTTACTTGTACTGCCAGTTATGGCGTATCACTAAGCAATCTTCAGGCCCCCTGAGCTCTTGTGCAATCGAGATAGGGGCCACCATTCAGTAACCGGTACTGTAGACTTCTGTCTTAACAACACAGTTTCTTTGTTTATCAGTTGACAGACTCAGCTGCAGTCTGTAGTTGATGAACGAAGGGATCGCGTTGTTAAAAAAGAAGTCCTCAATACTGGCCCTTATTTCGATTGCATACCAAGTCCAATTCTTTCTACATGTTGATCAGGGGGCCTGAAGATGGCATAGTGAAACACTGAATCTGGTAGCATAAGTAAAATAAAATTTGAAATGCAATCAGATGAAGCTGTTTTTGATTGGACATTTATACTGAACAGCTCAAGCCCCTTAGTCATTCTATGTGAAGCTGCATTTACACAGACATGGCACTTCAAACCACATCCAATGACGTCATTGGAAGAGGATTATATGGCTGTCTGTCTGGCCTGATTCGCTCATCTACTGCCAGAACGAGGAACCTCACCTTTCTCCATCTGATCAAAAGTTTTCAGCCACTCCTATGTAATTTGCAGGTGACCATAAAAGGAGTTAGGGAGTACTTTGCTGCCAACAAAGATGCAGTAACATCAGAATGGGTGGCTCATGAGAGTTAACTAACTTCGAACGTAGACCAGTCATTGAGCGTGAACTGAGTAGGATCTCCGTCAGGGACATTTCAGACCTTCTAAAGCTACCCAATTCGACTGTTTGTGATGTGACTGTGAACTGGAGACGCGAAGCAACAGCCACAGCTAAACCAAGACCACGCACACCTCTCGCACTGAGGCACAAGGACTGTCGAGCACTGCGAAGGATGGCTGTAAAAAATCGCACCAGCAGTCCAGCTATCACACTGACTGTACTGTTGCGGCCACATGTAGTAAGCGTTGCTTCACGCAGTGGAGAGTGGCAAAACAGAGGCACGCCGGCGACTGAGGCGCTGCGAAATAAGCACGTACCAGTAGCAGACTACCAACCGGCTGACGCAAGGACGCACACAGACTGAGCGCCAAGCGAAGCCTGGAGAGTGCTGAGTGAGGGAAGTGAGGCGAGCACGCTAAGTTAAGCTGCAATATACTGCGGGAGTAATTACAAGAAGCTGCCAGCGAGGGTTAAAAACGTCCTCCTGCCGGATATAAATAGTGGAGCGCAGGCAGCAACGGACAGAAGCCATTAGGAAGCAGTTCGGATCTGAGGACGCGGTCCGTGTCCAAATATTCAATCTTCATAGGTGACGATTCCGGAAGTCTGTTCCAGTTCGCAGGAGTCATCCGTTCACCGCCAGATGTCAACTTCAGCTCTTGCGGGTCGGCCCGAGTTCGGTCGGCACCATGGCTTACTAACAACAGCGATAACTTCCAGCAGGACCGGCCGCAGCGCGGTCTTGGTCACAGGCGCAGCAGGGGACTGACGCCCGGACTTCACGGCAACCTGGCCACGCCGCGTGGTCCGTCCATGACGGGACCTCGCGGAAATCGCGACTGACGGCTTCCCAGCCGCCGGTGCAGCAGGCGTCGGCAGCTGACCTCACGGCGACGCGGCTGCCGAGCGGCGACGAGTTCATCTCAACCACAGGGCATCCAGACTTCAGCGGAGCACAGGTGGCCTGAGGCTCCGAGTGCGATCGGCGGCGCACATTGTGCGCATTGTTGGAGAATCTACACAGCAGCAGCCAGGCGGAGGGATCCGCAGGTCTGGACAGCGACGACGAGGGAGAAATTTGAATGTATGCTTTCCCGGCGTATACAGCTGGCGAAGAGTTCTCGGGCTTCCAGCCGGGTGGCGATGTCTTCAAACTGCGACGTTTCGACGAGTGACATACTCATCATCTTCTGGCGAAGATTGCATTGCGGGTTGCATAAAACGACATCGGTAGGGGCATCTGCATAACTCATGTATAAAATCGTATTTCTTTCGCATCATGCCCAGTGACGTTCCCACTGTTAAGTAATTTTGGTTGTTTTACTTCCCCATGGTGACAGTGTAAAGTAGGAACCTCAACACGGTCTTCCTCACTGAATTAATTATGGAAAAAGGAATGTAGCATTTCCGTATTTTCCATTTCGATTCCATCATTTAACTGAGTGTATGGACACCTGGCTCTGATCCATTTACTGATTTAGAATTACTTCTTGGAATTTTATGTCTGATCTGTAAGTAAAATTACACTACTGGCCATTAAAATTGCTACAGCACGAAGATGACGTACTACAGACGCGAAATTTAACCGACAGGAAGAGATGCTGTCATATGCAAATAATTAGCTTTTCAGAGCATTCACACAAGGTTGGCGCCGGTGGCGACACCTACAACGTGCTGACATGAGGAAAGTTTCAAACCGATTTCTCATACACAAACAGCAGTTGACCGGCGTTGCCTGGTGAAACGTTGTTGTGATGCCTCGTGGTCGAGATCCAATGACTGTTAGCAGAATATGGAATCGGTGGATTCAGGGGGGTAATACGGAACGCCGTGCTGGATCCCGACGGCCTCGTATCACTACTAGTCGAGATGAAAGGCATCTTATCCACATGGCTGTAACGGATCGTGCAGCCACGTCTCGATCCCTGAGTCAGCAGATGGGGACGTTTGCAAGACAACAACCATCAGCACGAACAGTTCCACGAAGTTTGCAGCAGCATGGACTATCAGCTCGGAGACCATGGCTGCGGTTACCCTTGACGCTGCATCAGACAGGAGCGCCTGCGATGGTGTACTCAACGACGAACCTGGGTGCAAGAATGGCAAAACGCCATTTTTTCGGATGAATCCAGGTTCTGTTTACAGCATCATGATGGTCGCATCCGTGTTTGCCGACATCGCGGTGAACGCACATTGGAAGCGTGTATTCGTCATCGCCATACTGGCGTATCACCCGGCGTGATGGTATGGGGTGCCATTGGTTACACGTCTCGGTCACCTCTTGTTCGCATTGACGGCACTTGTGAACAGTGGACGTTACATTTCGGATGTGTTGCGACCCGTGGTTCCGCCCTTCATTCGATCCCTGCGAAACCCTACATTTCAGCAGGATAATGCACGACCGCAAGTTGCAGGTCCTGTACGGGCCTTTCTGGATATAGAAAATGTTCGACTGCTGCCGTGGCCAGCACATTCTCCAGATCTCTCACCAATTGAAAACGTCTGGTCAATGGTGGCTGCGCAACTGGCTCGTCACAATACGCCAGTCACTACTCTTTATGAACTATGGTATCGCGTAGAAGCTGTATGGGCAGCTGTACCTGTACACGCCATTCAAGTTCTGTTTGTCTCAATGTCCAGGCTTATCAAGGCCGTTATTACGGCCAGAGGTGGTTGTTCTGGGTACTGATTGCTCAGGATCTATGCACCCAAATTGCGTGAAAATGTAATCACAGTTCTAGTATAATATATTTGTCCAATGAATACCCGTTTATAATCTCCATTTCTTCTTGGTGTAGCAGTTTTAATGACCAGTAGTGCACCTTTGCGATAGCGTTCCTTTACGATCTGAGGGCTGCATCGATCATTTCAAATATACGAGTTTTTTCTCTGTTTTTGCAGGACATTAAAACAAGGCCATGCTGTCGAGCTGTGGCCTCTATTACGTTCGGAGAGCTGGTATCCGTGAAAGCCCTTAAGCCAGCACGCCAGAGCCGGAGTGACCGCGCCGCCTTATTAAGTGAATAACCTCGTATCTCTGGCCCGCAGCTGCGCCTTTACGTCCCCTCTGCCTTGCTGCTCACCTCTCATCACACGCTACGTGCAGCCAGCTGCGGAACAGCACTACGCGAACGGCTGGGAAATGAAGGAATGCTGCGATTACATCTTAGCTGTTGAAGTGGGTCACAGTGCTCGACTCGAAAGCAAAGGCTCAGTGATTAAATCACTGTTGGAGTAGGTTTCAAATCCCGGTGCAACCATCCAGCTACAGCTTTCGTGCAATGTAACTGGTTGCTTCAGAAGGATCTGTATCCTGCCCCCCAACTGTTGAACGGCGCTTGTGCTCGCTGTTCTCGATTCCGCTGTTCTTGTTACCTTCCCCTCTTTCTCTCCTTCACAGTCTTATGCTGGACAACGAAAACGGTTGGGCAATAAATCTGTCTCTAATGTCATACATGATGTTTAGCGTAACAACATTTGACAAAATGTTGCGGCGCGGGCTATTAGTAAAAAAAATATGTTGTCATAACGTGCAGAGTCCATTGCGGGGTTATTGTACAAGAATTTTTAATTTGCTACGGTGGGATGTTATATGAGCTAGTTTCGTGGCCAGTTTTTCTCTCGTTGATACACTACCCTCCGCAAGTTTGGAAAAACAAACTGATTATGGACAAAGGAAAGCAAATACATTATAAAATTGCATTATATTTTTTAAATGTTCATTCGTGTCAAACAATACGTAGTTAAACGCAACTATTAAATTTTAGATTCCCCAAAATAGCCACTTTTTGCTTTAATCGCTGCCTTACATACTCTCGTCATAAAAAGGATTAACTTTGTCAGAGTCTCAGTTCGAATTAGTATCCACTCTTGCTGCAGGACCTCCCACAAGTGTGTCCCACTCACTATCATCGTTACTGGATCCTCCTTTCCAGCTCATTCCATAGTAGCTCGATGGCGTCACAATCTGGGGACTGGGGATTACATTCCATGTTTTTGAAACTTTTCTGAATCTCTAGAGACTTCTCATAGGTCTGAGACAAGCGGGATGTATGTTTCAGGTCGCTGCCTGGTTGCAAAACAAAATATTTCCCAATCAGACGCAAACCACATGTCATGAAATGTTTCTGGAGAATGGCCTAATAATCCTTTTGGTTCATTTTTCTATGTAATTTCACCAAAATCCAACTTTATTCCCTCCAAAATACCCACTACCATCATGGAAGCCCTTCCGTGCTACACAGCTGGAATTACGCGCTGAGGATTCAAGCTTTTTTTAGTTAACCGGCTTACGAACTGACGCCGTTTACTTCCAAATATTTTGAACTTAGGTTCATCGGTGTATAAGTCTCTTTCCCAAACCCCCGCTGTCCAATGCTGGTGCGTCCTAACCCAATGAAGCCATCTCTTCTCGTTAACAGGGCGCAACAATGGTCACCTTGCTTCTACATAACCCTAGAGGTTGTTTTCTGCCAGGCGCCTCTCACTGTTGACTCACTCACTGGTGTATCCGTAGTTGTGTTTAGATCAGCAGTCACTTCACGGACAAATGGTTCAAATGGCTCTGAGCACTATGGGACTTAACTTCTGAGGTCATCAGTCCCCTAGAACTTAGAACTACTTAAACCTAACTAACCTAAGGACATCACACACATCCATGCCCGAGGCAGGATTCGAACCTGCGACCGTGGCGGTCGCGCGGTTCCAGACTGAAGCGCCTAGAACCGCTCGGCCACACTGGCCGGCGTTTCACGGACAGTTTTGAATCTGTTATATTTACTGGTCACTACCAAATACTTTTCCTGGCGTTCCGATGCTTTCCTGGGTGCTGCTGAACGACGACGATCATCATAGGGGCTTGTATCTCGATGTCGGTGTATGTTCTTGCCAACTCTGCTGAATGAAATCTTCAATTGCTTTGATATCTGTGGCAAAATATTGCCCTCTCGGCGCGAAATGATTATCTTTACCAGTGAATCATTAGGAATCAGGCACTCTGGTGTAATTTTCAGATCTTTTCGCTGTGTGCGCTACCTTTTTTGCAGAGTGTCCTACCTTCATACAAACGTAATTACGGCTGAACAGAACTGCAAACAACGTACCTCTGCACAGTCGTGCACGTACTGACGCCACCTAGCGTGCTTAGTAGAAATGTTTGGTCAGGTAAAGTCAGTTTACATAAAAATGAGCAATATCAATATATCCCCAAATGTGTGTGCGTGTACAATAGTTATCTGTACAATACTGTGTCATTATCAATCGTCATTCGAGCATAATTTTCTGTTTCCTAACCAATAACTCACATAGATCGTTACCATCTTGTTCATTTGTAATACACAGCATGTTGCTTTCAAACTTTGAGAGGGTAGTGTATCCTTGTTTACTTCTTTCAGCTAGGATAGCTTAAAGATCGTTTCTTTCTTAATGGTCCCTACGTTGAGTTTCAAGCTCTTTGACTTTGTGGGTGAGGAGCAGGTGACCCATCTTGTCTGAGATGGGATGTGCGGTGGAGGTGGTTGAATGCTGTTAAATCTCGTTCTTCTACTGTTTTGATCCCAACTTGCGACTTTTGGTGTTTTTAACGACGACATTATCCCCAGCTTCTAGGGTTACCGGACGCAGGGAATCTACTTCGAAAGGCATTTACTGCAATCTACTTATATACTCCAAATACCACTTAACAGTGCATGGTGGAATGTACATCGTACCAGTATTGTAGATTTTTTCCTATTCTTCTTCTTCTTCTTCTTCTTCTTTTAATTCCATTTCGTATGGGATCCACTGTACCCCGAATTTGGCAAAATTATTTCATTTAACATGTTTAAACACGACTGTGAGACAGCAGCCATATCACACAATATGATAGGTATAAAATAGCCAACGGACTGCAGCAAAATTCTGCTTGTACCAGGTTTCGACACCGACTGTCGGTGTCTTCATCGGAAAATCCACAACACATGTAGTAACTGAGTAATAATGCTCTCGTCACATAAAATACTTTCTTAAGAAGTTAATATTAAAAGTACATAAAATTAAATACTATGAAACTGACATAAAGCTGACAGCTGCGAGTAAAATTATAGCTACATGGCGTAGTACGGTACACGCTGCTGAAGACCGCAAGAAGTGACACCTTTAGACATGGAATTTTACAATTTTTCACTGAACAACAACACAATACCGCACGGAACGTCTTCCGGAAGACAAGGAATGCGGTATCAATCTAGCTGCGATTGTCTATGGCGCTCTGAATCTCATGGACGGACACAGCAGACAGAGTTTCGTGAGATCTCTAATTGCTCTATCTATGCTGACCTGTAGAGAAGATTTTCTCTGTCAAAATTACTATAATATGGGAAAGTAAAATGTGTTCTGTAGTTCTGCAACAGACTGACTTCAGCTGTATAGGAATGTAATTATATACTTCTGTCAGAGATCCTTCACTTAGCATTTCAGTTATCACCTCTCAGCTGATTAAATAAAAGTTAAAGGCAACATAAATGACATAAGTGAAGTAGGCTGCAAGAGCAGTTATAAAAATAAACGTTTGAAATGTATTATCATTATTGTCATCACGTATCTAAAAGTAAATTATTGTGGTGTGCGTACCGTAAGACCTTCAGTACACACACCATCAGATTATTAGACTTGTCGCTCTTACGAAGTAGGCGAGTGTCAGCAATATGTCTCATGGTCTTATCGTGGCGTGTTTATTTTCTGCAGTTAGGTCAGACGATAGAAATGCCACTTGCAGGCTTAGAGTAGCAGAGTGACGGCGACCAACTTTAAACAGAACTTGATTAATTTTCAGACACATTTATTAAAATAATAACAAGCATAAAAATTACTTAACTTGGTTCTGGATGCTATTTACAATTGACAATCTGAAGTTCCTTTGGTATTGGTACGTTAATCTTATTCTCACATATATCTCTGATACTTGACAAATGTGTCTATACATTTATCTTCATGGCTATGTACAGGAATATGGTAATCTTATTAGGCGCAGACTGAAACTTGACTATAGACTCGTACAGAAAAATGTAGACTGGTACAGACTGGTGCAGACAAATGCAGACTGGTGCAGATAAATGCAGACTAATCGGAGGTCTGTACACTCGTTATAATACCTTGCGCGTTCATGTATCACTGCAAGAGTGTGATCCGCGAGGAGAAAAGCTTCTACGTCAGCACCAATCTCATTGGCTGCATTACATATTAATACGCGGATCGGCGGAAACAGAATTTGGTCCGTCTCTATGGCAGCGCCATCTTGTAGTGCGGAGACGGACGAGCGCTGCGCCTGCGCTGTTGTGCTTAGCGGGGCGCGCTCTATTGGGAAAGTTGTGTACGCGCTGAGTGTGCGGAACTATGTACACAACAATTATAATAATCACAAAGTGTCTTCGACTTTATTCTTCATTGAGTTGTAAGCTAAAGGGGTCTAGGCAGTACACCATTAGATGAAGTAGTACATAAGTACGACAGCTACTAATTGTACTGCTGGCCTTGGAATGAGGAGCTAATTAGATTCTATAATCAGTATCCAATGGCGCATCCATTTATGTAATTCCACAGACTTTGATTTCCACATTAAGATTTCCAAATCTTTCACCTAAGTGCAGATGGTGTATGTGATTTATATACTTAGATTTACGAAGACGGTACTTCTGTATACATCATGGGATCTTTCTGTTTCCATTTGCACTCCGTTTACTCGGTTCTCATAACTATACAGCTTAGGTCGCTCTCCTGTATGTGCAGCATATGGCACTTGTTTTGCTTACCCATATCTTCTTCTTCTTTCATTGATGATGTATCCCCAGTACCATGAAGCTGTATGTCAAACATTACCCTGAAAGGGTTCCAGATAATGTATGTCGTGCAGTGTTACCTTCACAGTGGCGATTTTCTACAGCATGTCAGAACATTGCTTGTCTCTTTTCCAGAGCGAAATGCCTTCCGTGTCGGTAGTCGACCTCCTCCAAAATTGTGCATCGACTGTACAATATGGATACTACAGTAAATTGCTCATGTAGTAGTGCGCATAGCTTTTGCAGCGTAAATTTCCCGTCAGAAAGACATTGTAAGAGCAACAAACAGTAGCAGATAACCGCGGTGTCTGCTTGTTCACTTTTAGAGAGTCGTACTATATTTACATAACTGTGTACAAACATGTTGTGTTTGTCTTTCTCGGAACTGTGGGTACGGTCAGATGATTTCTCTCGCCTCATGGCAGTGTTTTCGGGTTTTACACTCTGTCAACGTCTGCACGAATTCTGTTCTACTTTCTGACGCCTGAAGGACTGGGAATGATTCTTAATAAACTAAGAACAGAGTTACTACATGGCATCATTTTGCAAAAAAAGATATTAAACGGATAACATTCTCTACTCTATTCAGTACGCTAACTAAAATAAAATTATTATAGAATAGCTGACGTTGAGGCAGACCAGCAGCTTCTGTAGGAATGCCCATTGTGAGTTGGAAGTGCCGTACCTGGAGTCTGCTTTCAGTAAATCACTGCTCATGAAAGCTGGGACGCTGCCATCAACAATGCAGCGGCCAATTTCCTTGCCTGTCGTTGGCCAACAAATCTAGTGCTTAGTTCCTAGTGGCTTCAACATCGACGTGACGTTAGCTTTTGTCCTCTTTACAGTTTCATTGTGCGAATGTATGGGGGTGTGAGTCCTTCTCAAGTATAGTGTCTGTATTACATTTGTGAAGTAGGGAAATAGAGAATGGTTTTGCTGCACATCTCGACAGTAACGCCATATTCTGCCTGTTTACATATCTAAGTGTTTGAATACGCTTGTCTATGCCAATTTCTTTGGCTAGAGTATTACCGTTGACCTACAATCATAAGCTTTGGCGAGAAGCGCGATTTCGCAGTACAAGTTAAGGAAAAAGATCAAAAAATTGTTATAATTGTACCACATAAAAAAATATTGTTTTACCATTTGTTGTCCATCCGTCTATCTGTCCGTCCATTTATGAAGCCCATTTCTGTCAGGAACAGGTAGAGGTATAAAGCTGAAAATCATGGCTCTGAGCATTATGAGTCTTAACATCGGAGGTCATCAGTCCCCTAGAAATTAGAACTACTTAAACCTAACTAACCTAAGGACATCACACACATCCACGCCCGAGGCAGGATTCGAACCTGCGAGCGTAGCGGTCGCGCGGTTCCAGACTGAAGTGCCTAGAACCGCTCGGTCACACCGGCCGGCTGAAATTCATATCGAATACTAAGATTTACAGTCGCTTGTTGGTGAAAATAATGTAAGCTATAACATCAATGCAGTCAAAAGACAGGGCCGTATGTGTCAAATATTTAATACTCGCAGACTCACTCATCAAAACCTGTAGATGAATTATGTTTTTGTACGTCGGGCTTGGTGCAGTAGCGGTGAAACGCGTGCCTGGAAACGGAAGGTCGCCGTCGGACCACGAATTGTTCAGTCCACCTTTCCACCTCGCCTCCGCCTCTCAACGATGTGAAAACTTACTAGAAACAACAGGTGGTTCGTACTGCGCATTAAACTGTAGGTGCACTTTGGCCGGTTCAATAACGGGGGTGGATTAGCGACTTCGAAGTCGCCGCAGTCACGTCCAATAGAAAGCCTCGCACTAGAGTACTGAGACTCACGAAATTATTATTACTATTAATTAATTTTGTACGGAACCCTCAGGGCGCCTGTTCTACTAACACTTGTCCTCTTTTATTGCTGTTTGTACTGTCTCCATTCGTTCAAGCTGACGTATCCCAAAAATTTCTTTCCCATGTGGGGGATTTCAGAAGCCTTCTTAGAGCTTTACATGGATTGCTTGAGGTCTGTGACGTTAGGTCTCTGACGCTATTTCTCAGCTAATGAAGCTGTAAATGAAATTAGTAGTGTTGTATATGAATCGCTTACGGTAATTAAGAACCCTGTTCGTAAACCAAATCTACATTGTGAACAGACCCGCTATCAGACCAACAACATGACTGTCCAAGTGTAGCTGAGAACTTCGAATGGCCAGTGTGTTCCTAAAGAGCTCTTTCTGGGGTCTCCGTAGAGTTCTCCCGAACTCTTAACACATAGGTTAAGTGCTAGTAAAATTATTCAAAACATCTGTCTGTCGTCCAATAACTGCAGTGATGTCTCCTGGAAAGCCCTATAAAAACTTAACTAAACCTGTACCAGAGGTGTAATGTGAAGTGAGAAGAAAGTACAAAGCTAAGTGTACTTCTGTCGATAAAAACTGTAGCTATTACGACAGATAATTATAAAACCTACAACCCGTTAAAGTAATAACTTTTGTATTAAAACTGTTAATAAAATATGTATTTTAGTATCAAAGGATAACTGTACAATGTAAAGATACTCTTTTTAGCCAAGAAAATCCTATCTCATTAACGTTGAAAAGCCTTCATTCAAACATCTAATACTACTTTTGTCTCTTCTGCTGAATAATAAAGTCGCTTAGCTGTTCTGACGCATTAAGTATGTGATATATGCATTTTCTGTTACAAGATACGGTAAAAAGTAAATTTCTCCTCTTCTCATTCAAAACCTCTTCCTCCCCGTGGAAATATTTAAGTGAAATTATTTAAAGCGAGTTGTGTAGAAGATTGCCCATCTGGCTTTCTTGTGTCTAATGGCGCATAGGCGACCATTACATGGAATTTAATTAAATATAAAATGTTGGGCTTCACTCTCAAGGTAATGTAAAAATACTTTGAATATTGATAATAATTTTCAACTAGTCATATTTGCAAAGTTCATTTTATCAGAATTTTTACGGCATTGCGTATATAAATTTAGCTGCAGTAAGCAACAGGGCTTAGGTTTGCTTCACGATATCTTTGAGTTTGCAATTAAATTTATTCCTGTCAAGTAAATGCTTAACGAAACTGAAACCAGTGTGATATAAATGGAATTATTTATCGTGAGAGTAAATCCTTACGCTACGTAGGTGATTGTATCGCCTCTCTCTTCACAGCAATTAACTTATCGGGCAATCACAATAATAGTTTCTTGCTACATTTGATTATCTTTGGGCCAGCCGCGAGTTTGAATAACTTAATTAAACCATTGCAAGCAAGACCGCGCCCATTTTTACTACTATTTGTGCCTGCGTAGCAACTTTGATTATCTTCGGCGTATACAGGGTGTTACAAAAAGGTACGGCCAAACTTTCAGGAAACATTCCTCACACACAAAGAAAGAAAATATGTTATGTGGACATGTGTCCGGAAACGCTTACTTTCCATGTTAGAGCTCATTTTATTACTTCTCTTCAAATAACATTAATCATGGAATGGAAACACACAGCAACAGAACGTACCAGCGTGACTTCAAGCCGGCCGAAGTGGCCGTGCGGTTAAAGGCGCTGCAGTCTGGAACCGCAAGATCGCTACGGTCGCAGGTTAGAATCCTGCCTCGGGCATGGATGTTTTTGATGTCCTTAGGTTAGTTAGGTTTAACTAGTTCTGAGTTCTAGAGGACTAATGACCTCAGCAGTTGAGTCCCATAGTGCTCAGAGCCATTTGAACCATTTGAACGTGACTTCAAACACTTTGTTACAGGAAATGTTCAAAATGTCCTCCGTTAGCGAGGATACGTGCATCCACACTCCGTCGCATGGAATCCCTGATGCGCTGATGCAGCCCTGGAGAATGGCGTATTGTATCACAGCCGTCCACAATACGACCACGAAGAGTCTCTACATTTGGTACCGGGGTTACGTAGATAAGAGCTTTCAAATGCCCCCATAAATGAAAGTCAAGAGGGTTGAAGTGAGGAGAGCGTGGAGGCCATGGAATTGGTCCGCCTCTACCAATCCATCGGTCACCGAATCTGTTGTTGAGAAGCGTACGAACACTTCCACTGAAATGTGCAGGAGCTCCATCGTGCATGAACCACATGTTGTGTCGTACTTGTAAAGGCACATGTTCTAGCAGCACAGGTAGAGTATCCCGTATGAAATCGTGATAACGTGCTCCATTGAGTAGGTGGAAGAACGAAACTAAAATGAGCTCTAACATGGAAAGTAAGCGTTTCCGGACACATGTCCACATACATCTTTTCTTTATTTGTGTGTGAGGAATGTTTTCTGAAAGTTTGGGCGTACCTTTTTGTAACACCCTGTATATAAGCCACATTTACGAGCGGGCAGGATATTCCCAACGCCAACAGTGTATTAAATATCTTTTTCCTTTTTCCAAACAATCCTGACCATATGTTACATTCAAAATCAAAACACATTTTATACCAAAGGGGAGAGAGAGAGAGAGAGAGAGAGAGAGAGAGAGAGAGAGAGAGAGAGAGAGAGAGAGAGAGGGAGAGAGACGATATACACCGTCAGGTGGCTTGCGGAGTATGGATGTAGATGTAGGTGTAGATACTGCCTCGCCCAGTTAAAAGTTAATAAATGATGGAAATATCGAAAGTGGGTGGCAGCTAGACTGTAACCAAAATCCTCTCAGGCACCATGCTGCCAAATGTATCTAGGTGACAGATCTAAGTGGCGCATATAGCTGACAGTCGCAGTTCGAATGTATTACTGTACAAATTCCCGCCCGTTAGGAGGGCCTTAGTTCGACGTTCGGTCTGTGAGGTGGCGGCTGGATCCCGTACGCAAGTGGTCCAACCAGGATGACGACAGAGCAGCGGCGTCCTCACAGCGGAAGCCGACACTGAAAAGACGGCTGACGATTTGCTGACTCGTTGCTTTGACAAATTCTCAGCCCTGTCGTACGGTCAGTATATATTCGCGTCAAACTGGATTTATTATATTTATTATGGTGTCACGGCTGCAGAAGTCACGTAAGCCTTGTGCCAAAGAGTCCCTGGTTTCAGTTATCGTCTGGGCACTGACTAGCAGGCAGACGACGATGCCCATTGAACGATGTGGCGCAAATCTGGGTCAACGTATTGCCGTACAAGAAACGATGAATTAGGGAAATATCCTAGGTTAACCGAAGTTTGCGATACCAGCTCCTTTTTCGGTAATATTTAACCGGCTTAGGGTTACAAAGTATGAGAGTCGTGTTTCCGACACAATTACGCAATACTCTGCTGTTTTTTTCGAAATTTTATATCTTTCCAGACTAGAGCGCTATGTAATAATATTTCTGCGTGTTTGTATGAGATAATGTAGCAAAGGACTTGGAAGAGCAGCTTAACGGAAAGTGACTTAGTCCGCAGCTCGTAGTCGTGCGGTAGCGTTCTCGTTTCCCGCGCCCGGGTTCCCGGGTTCGATTCCCGGCGGGGTCAGGGATTTTCTCTGCCTCATGATGACCGGGTGTTGTGTGATGTCCTTAGGTTAGTTAGGTTTAAGTAGTTCTAAGTTCTAGGGGACTGATGACCACAGATGTTAAGTCCCATAGTGCTCAGAGCCATTTGAACCATTTTTTGAAAGTGACTTGATAGAAGGATATAATATGAACATCAACGAAAGCAAACCAAAGATAATGGAATGCAGTAGTATTAAATCAGGTGATGCCGAGGGAATTAGATAAGGAAACAAGAAACTTAAAGTAGTAGTCGAGTTTTCTTATTTGGGCAGCACAAAGTCCAACATTTAGACTGGCTATGGTAAGAAAAGCTTTTCTGAAGAAGAGAAATTTGTTAACATCGAATATAGATTTAAGTGTTAGGGAGTCTTTTCTGACGGTATTTGTGTGCGGTGTAACCATGTACGGAAGTGAAACAAGGATGAAAAACAGTTTAGACAAAAAAAGAATAGAAGGTTTTGAAAGGTGGTGCTGCATAAGAATGCTGAACAATAGACAGGAAGGCCACCTAACTAACGAAAAGGTACTGAACGGAACTAGGAAGAAAAGAAATTTGTGGTGCATCTTGACTAGAAGAAGGGATGGGTTGGGAAGACACATTCTGTGACATCACGGAATCACCATTTTAGCATTTGAGGGAAGTGTGATATAAAAAGATATGAAAACGATCAGCAGATTCAGAAGGATGTGGGTTGTAGTACTTACTTGGAGATGAAAAGGCTTTGGCAGGCTTCAGACTGAAGAACACAACAACAACGACAAAAATAAGGTAGTACTATGAAAATTAGCTATCCCAGAAATTTCACTTTATAATGACCCCCGTTCAAAATAGAGTTTGTGCTGATGCAGAACGTAATGTGGTTTTTTTTTATATCATTCCTAAGAATAAGAAATACCATATAATAATAAATATCACATAAATATCACAATGATAAATATCTTAATGATAAATATATACAATAAATATCATGATGATTGAATTCCAGATTACAGAAGAAAATGGAACGAACATCTACAAAGAATGGAGAGTGAGAGACTTTCCTTAAAGGCAAGAAATTATAAGTACCATGGGAGAAGAGACAGAGGAAGACCCCGACGGAGATGGGTACTTTAACAGGCAATTCCTGCCTAATACCTGAAGAGAAGATGAGATGATCATTCATAAGAAATGCATATGGATTGAATATTTTTCTAAATGTAGTATACGTAATATTTCACGTGAATTTATTGCTCAGTTAAGGGGCTACCGTCATTGTGTTCCAGAGCAAGACTTAGCTTTTACGTAAATAATTATACATTTTGGAAAATCTAAATATACATTGTTTTTTACAAGAGAGAGATTTTAAAATTACTGAATTTAATTTTTGCAGCTGCATAAATACGTTGTATTTCCATTATGTGAGAATATCATTTAAATTTGACTCTATTCTTAAAAGCAGAAATTGTTCCTTTCGTCAGTTTGACTAATAGAAGCTTCTAGATGCTTCTGGAAGGAATAATGTTTCATATATACTTGGAGTCCTCACTTCAATTCCTCACTACTTCTTGTGAGCTCTTAGACTGATTAGATACTGCTCATATTGTTTATGTTTTTTGTTATGAGAAAGCGCGGCTGTAAGTTTTCCTCTTTTGTGTCAAACCCCTATATGTTCCCAATGTGGTGTGCAATGTTTGTGAACAGTCTTGAGATGGCCGAACGTCATATCAAAAAGAATCCAAAATTAAAAAGTCCACGTAGTGCTTCAGTCTTAATCTACTTAAAAACCCGGTCTATTTGTAGTTGAATCAAGATTTTTAATTTACACCAGCCCCTAGATGCTGATGTCAAGTACAAGGCAAATATTCGTATAACTTCTTTTCCTGGAACATTAAGATATGTATTGAAAAAATGGTGATGTTCACTAGAAATGCATAATGAAATACTAGTACCATATCAGAGAAGGAAGCTACACTCGCTTTACGGCATCGAGCCCATCTGTCTGGACTCGCGTCGATGCAGTCAGTTTTGACAGTGAGCTCATGAAAAAGCAACAGTTTCAATTTTTGCTAGATAATACGTTGACGTGGTTTGAAAGGTACTTGAAAAACAGACAGCAACTTCTTGTCTGTAAGAATGAATAGTCACCCTGCATGCATGTTCACTCAGAAGTGTCGGAGGTATCAGTCCTGTGCCTATCATTGTTTCCTTGTATGTCAAGGATACCTGTTCCGTTCTGCCCTATGCCAAAAATCAAATCAGATGCTCCTACCTTTCCCCAGTAACTCCTATTTCTCTTTTTACTTCTCAAGCAATCACGTCAATTTCTCTTCCCGAGACTTCATTGATAGTAATTTATCATGCTCTTCTTTCTCTTGGAATTGCCCCACTTCTTTCTTGTCCATTGCTGCTAGTGATCATTATTTAAATCCGCCTTCCTGTAATTCATCTTTATCTCTGTGCTTCTCAGGAACAAATCTAAACTGTGTTTTTTTTCTGTGCAATAATAATTTATTAATGATGTATTCTGTATTAGTTGTCACTTAAGACATAGTTATTGTAATGAATATAGTGTAAATGATGTAGACTGCCTCTTCAGATGTAAGAGAGCTTGATGACCTCGGTCTTGATAGCTTACATAGAGAAATGAATGAATGAAAAAGCAAAACAAACTCTGAAATTAGCGCACTTGTAGGACATTTACTTGGGTTTTGCTGAATTCGAGATAGAGGGGAGAATGTCCCGCAGTTGGAGACCGTCTTCCTACACCGACCACGTCTCGCTCTGCATGAAATGAAAGGTGGGAAACAATATTAGCAATGGCACGCACACCCTTGGAAAATCGTTGTAAGCCCTCGCTGAAGGCCTTTCAGTTCAGAACGCCTCGTTCTGCCCGGTAGGCTGGCCCGCACGTCCTAAGTGGAGAGGGTAATCTGCATGCAGGAGGCGCACCCGCTCCTTCGGTTCGATTCCAGTGTTTTAGGAGGGAACGGGCCGCTCCGAGCAGTTTAAAAGGCGGCCGTGGAGGCCTGCTGAAATTTCACGCCACCCACTGTATCTGCAGGCCAGCCTACGATGCCTTAGCTACGAAGACGTTCAGAAATTTTTCAACTGGCTGTCACTGCCACCCTCGTTCACCATTCGCTCCCTAAGAAGTGCTACGTATATTAAGCCCATGTGGAATGGAAGTAATTGTGGGAGAGAAATGACGCATCCCATAGATATGCTGTTACGTCTACCTGTGCGGTTTAGCTTTATGTAAACAAAGGCCACATGGGTTTCTTCATAAAAATGTTGAGCTGCATCTCGATGGCTGTTTTCTACATAACAGTAACTATGGTAGTTGAGACAATCGTACAACGCCGCCAAGGTAGTGTCAGAATTGAATGAAATTCAGTTAGTGAATCTATAAGCATATAAAACATTGTGTGCGTGTGCGGGGGGGATAGTTTGTTTCTGCTTAGCTCCAACATCTGAAAAAGATTTAACAAAAAATGGTACAAATATAGGAAGAGGTAGTGTAAGGGCCCCCACTTTTTTTCTGTGTTTACTGCTAAAATACTAAAACTTGCTGAGCATATACTATGGCATATTTTTCACTTGTTTATCATGCAGTGTTTGACTTGTTACGCACGACACAATCTACAAACAAAAATGCTTGTAATATGAAAGCCACGGATTAAATTCAAGAATTCTAAGAAAGACACTTTTATTAAATCAAATATTTTTATAAGATTGTATAATGTAGACATTTTTTTCAAGACCGTCCCCATATTTTGCTGCTTTTCTTAGGCGTACTCTGTGCTCGATAGTGCCTTTAAAGCTCTTATCATGTCTTGTTTATTCTGAGTCTTTCTTTTTTGTTTTCTCCTAGTGTTAACTCTGCGAGATTTCTGCAACACAAAACTGAACAGAGGTTCTGTAGTAATTATAATTTGTCTTCTTTTGTACGGGGGACTCACACTTCGGCACCAAAGAGGATCATAATACCACCACTACAATTTTTGTAAACAAAGACTTATCATCGTTTAACGTTAAGTATAATGTGCAATATCAGCACTGGAACATAGCACTTGGTAAATGTGTAATACAGCGAAAATATCATAATTATTATTTATATAGGCGCTGCTGTAGTTAGTAGTGACACAAACCGTTACCTTTAAAAGTTTTTGTCGGCGGTGAAATCAAGATAACATTACCGCTAAATGGTAAAAGTAGCTAATGGGTCAGGGCGCTCTATAGGCGTAGCTAAAAACTAGTAACTTTAATTGATACATGCATCACCAGAATGGACGACTCTGTTTATTGGATATTGAGGGGGCCAAATTATTAGCAGAAACGCACAATACCACCCTTACCCCTACGACGTATATACCTTGAGAAAATATATTTCTTGAGTATGGTACAATCTTATTTCTTGTAGAGTGCATGGGGGGACAGGTGCCAGTAGGATGAGGGTGAAAAGGGTCATGATTCTGGAACAAATCAATTCAAATCAAGTTTGTACACGCGTAACCTATAAGCTGGGAAAATTACAATGGGCTTAATACGCTCCTGGCTCCGAAGAGGGTGGAACGCCAAGCGATGACATACAATTAATATTCCTCACATCACAGGTTCTGCATATATGAACGGACTGCACTGACATCATTTCATGTATCTGCTGCTTCATTAACTTTATCCCCATTGCTTCATTCATTTCATTTCAGTGCACTTACTGAATTTCAAAACGGTCTTTAACCCGCTGTTCAGGGGTCTCGAGAACAATGTAAACTCTCCATTAATCAGTGTAACTGGACGCTGTTATAACACAATAAATTCGAGGCACTTACTGTTACTTTTTCTCCCCGATTTGTTACAAGCATGCAGTTTACTTTGAAACGCCTCAGTAAATGCACCAATGTGTTAAAAAAGTAACAACCAGTGCCACCTGTTAGTGGCATGACAAAATATTTCCGTTTCCGTATTGTCTGTGCAAAATTGTAATTTCATTTTTTTGTTATTTTTCAACGATACATTTTCAATTACTTCGTTAAACATTTAAATGATGTGTAAAACAGTAGAGTATATGTCATGAAAGATATTATTTATTTGCAAGCGTTTGAGATATGTGCACGAGGTAGGGCAAAGACATTATTTGTTGTTGAGCAACGGGACATACAATAAGTTAGATAATCACAAGTTTTTGGGAAATACAGTCAGTGGCCGGCATTGCTTCTAAATGAAAGTGTTATATCATGGCGATGTTCTGTGAAAGAAATGTCAATTGCCGAAAGTGACAGCGTTTTGAAAAAAAAATGAGAGAAGCTATTAAATATCGTTGAGATTAGCCTAGTTTTGCAGACCATCTGCTTAAAGAAGACCATAGTTACAAAGTTAAATATGAAGTATTACATCACATCTCCAAAAGAAAGAAGGTGAACTTTCTTGGTATTATGGAAATTAATAAACACTTGTCCATCAACCCACGCTTAGTACTGAATAACCACTTCTACCTGCAGATACTGCTCATAATCCCGTTCGGGCTAAGCTGTAAATTATCCCCTCTTGCTCACACGACCAATTTCCTTCATTTCAATTACTATAATTTCTCTCGTAGTGTAAAAATTTACTTTGCATAACCATAGCAGCTTCACTCACCTGCTTAATATCACTATTGTATCTTATCTGTTTGTAATTTAGGACGTAGTTAAGACAAGATTATTTTGTTAAGTCACATCTTAAGAATATGCCACCAAAGCATATTGTTCAATTATGTTGTTCTACCTACAACTGTTGTAATTTGTCTACAGCTCATTACTTAATGTGTCTCGTATTTTATCTTAGTTAAATAATCTTACATGGCATTTACACTGAAATAACATTGCTTAGTTTATTCCTATTGCAACATTAACATTTTCATCTCTGGAAATGAAGATACTCTGTACATAAACTATTTTAAAATCTTTGGTCAAACAAAATTTCACTGCACCACATGCTTATCTTTGTACCTGATGATGGGATAACATCCGAAAACTGGCTCGTGTAGTAAATAATAAATATTTTAGAATATTACACCACTGCTGTGTGTGCTTCATTTATAATTAGCCGCATAATTTCACGAAAGAAACACAGGTAACTGCCACAAACTGCGTAATGCGTAGCTCTCTACAGCTCTTGAACGATTCTATTTTGCAAAAGAAACTTTTGTGATTTCAGGGTTTTACTGACTATTTTACCTATAATGGAAAATTATATCTGTAGTGATATATTAAAACGCTCACCGAAACAAATTCACTGATACATTGATATGAAATGATGATATTAAATAGAGTAACTTGAATTCATTAATGGTATTTGGCATTAAGATTAATTTTAAAGGACCATATTATGGCTTCATGAAACAGTTTTGTAGCGTTATGTATTGAAAAGTCATCACAGTCATTTCAACGTTTTATTCTAGCTGCTCAGTAAATAAGATAGGTGTGTGTGTGTGTGTGTAACGTTTTATTCTAGCTGCTCAGTAAATAAGATAGGTGTGTGTGTGTGTGTGTGTGTGTGTGTGTGTGTGTGAGAGAGTGAGTGAGTGAGTGAGTGAGTGAGTGAGTGAGAGTGAGAGAGAGAGAGAGAGAGAGAGAGAGAGAGAGAGAGAGAATGCTTCTCTGTAGCTATATTATTTCGTTTGGTACATAAATGCAGTCTGATAAATCTTCTAAGACACTGACCACGCCGGTCGGTGTGGCCGAGGGGTTCTAGGCGCTACAGTCTGGAAACACGCGATCGCTACCGTCGCAGGTTCGAATCCTGCCTCAGGGCATGGATGTGTGTGATGTTCTTAGGTTAGTTAGGTTTGAGTAGTTCTAAGTTCTAGGGGACTGATGACCTCAGAAGTTAAGTCCCATAGTGATCAAAGCCATTTGAACCATTTCTGAACACTGACCACACCTTCATCAATCTTGGTTATATTGTATGATTTCACTGAGTTATTTCATTTGAAACATACACATATGAAGGCACAGTTCTTCTCCTTTGTCTATTTGAAATCTTTTGTTGTTATACGACTTTGAATGTGCAATGTAGCCTACGGGCAATATTCGTTACAAGGAGAGGTGTTTACATAGTACAAACCGACTACTGTGAGTAGTCAGGTTATATAAGTAGTGGAACAAGGGCAGCGCAACCCAACATTCCATAGTTTCCAGATGTATCCAAGATGGCGGAATGACGTCATCCAAGATGGCGGCGTGTAGACTTGGCAAAAGTGCATGACGACATTCTAGATGGTGGCGGTGACGTCATCAAAGATGGTGGCTTTTGGCGGGAAGATAGCTCAACCTCCATTAACCTAACGCCCCCTCCCTACTCCAGAAAAATGGCGACAAGTTAAAATTCCAATAGGATAATGCATCACACCACGGTTATCGCTACTAACCTAAGAAAAATCGCGGGAAGATAGGTCACTTGGGCTACCTCTGCTAACATAAGTCATCTGACCGCCACCTCTTCCTAGGGACTGGTGGGAAAAGAACTCAGCCTGCACTGGGCAGCTGGAGAAAGGAAGGAGTGTACTTCATTTATTTTGGAACAATTTATTTAGGGATGGGGTATATTTATCACAGTGATACAGAACACACGCTCTCACATGCCACACAGCATACAGACCTGCGAACCACTGGTAAATAACGCAATACATTTATGTCCAGAGAGCCAAACAACTCGTAAATTGTCAAAATAATAATTCATCAAAAAAATCTGCAAACATGCTTGCTAATCTCTAACTGTCAAAATCATGCACTAGTCTTTATTTAAACAATTAGGGGCACACCACCATCCAGTGTGTTCACCACAAGGTCCACACTCCAACTGACCTAGTACACAGTACCACCACCAGAGGATGCTGTCATCCATTTCGTGATGTAATCTAAGATGGTGGGGGGAATGGTGGGAAAAGGACTCTCCCTGTACTGGACATGAGTCTTTATTTTGCAGGCAGCCTCTCCACTGGAAGATCTAGAGTCCAACTGATCTAGTACACAGTACTGCCCACCAGAGGGTACTGTTGACCCTCCTGTGACATAATCCAAGATGGTGGTCTGGAGGGGGAAAATGGCGCGAAAATGACTCAGCCTGTGCTGGGCTGCTGGGGAGAGTAAGGAAGGAGTGTACTCTATTTATTTTGGAACATTTTATTTAGAGATAGAGTATATTTATCACATTGACACAAAACACTCGCCCTGATGTGTTTGGGGTGACAATACACAGTCTGCAGACCTTTAAACTACTTCTAAATAAAGCGCTCCAGACAAGCAAAGAACTGCTAATTTACCGAATTATTTGAGCACGTACATGCAAACTTCTCCTAAATAATGCAGTACACTGATGTACAGACACGAAATCAACTCATAAACTGTTCAAATAATGCATAGCACAGCCTACAGACCCACTCACAAAATAATGCAGCAGACATGCAATCAATGTGCACAAGCACCCTTCTCCACCCCCTGTCCACTAGACTGCACAGGAGGCTACAGGAGGCCCCAGTGAAGTTACACGCCCATCAGCTGTCAAACCACGCACAGCTGCCCTCAAGCATGAGGCGGCGACATCCCTTTCTTGATACCTGATACCTGAGAAATTCCTCTCGAAATGTGTGTTCACCTAGGCACCATTGCTGATGAAACCGGGCGGGAGCACAGACGCTCTAGGGGCACGCGCACCATCACAGCCGTGAGATGCTGCCGGATCCAGGTGAAAGTTGTTTCTATTTTCAAGTATACAGTCAGTGTTATACTGACGTCACAGAAATCCAAGGCATGCTCACGCCGGTCTCATATGCAAGACGCTTCTGGGCAGCGTGTCTTTACCGTTGATGCAGAGTAGCACAGGGCGCATTGTTCCTAGCGCATCATGAGAGACACATCTAACAGTGCTCAACTGCCTAGCGTGACTGACGCAATGCCGCGATGCTCGTGTAGCTACAAACTCTTGCAAGTGCATCTAACAAGGTTCACAATCTTATATTGATGTCACATGACTATGTAAATATAAGAATCGAGTCGACTTTGCGGAAATTAGATAGTGTTACAGACATAGTTAAAGCTCGTTTTCTTGATGTCTCACCTTGTATTCATGGAAATTACTTGTTTACACTGCTCTCCCACAGAAGACAGGAGCTTGAATATTAGAACGTGAAACTGACTTGTGACCCATCAATACACAACTGCTTACCCTACACAACATCAAAAACGAAAAAACTCGTACTCAATTACACTGCTCTCCCACCGAGGACAGGAGCTTGAATATTAGTGTGCGAAACCGATCTCCAACCAAGCAGTATATCACCATGTAACATGTCGATGTAGTAAACATGCAATTCACATCCTGTGGCATACAAAATAATCTCTTTTACATTATTCATACATATACTGCGAAGACAGACAGTACCGTATACATACTCCTCTCAGCACTAGATATTTTCCTGCAGCCGATGATCACAAGTCATCCACACCCAATGTGTGACCAGAGTACCCACAGCAGACTGAAGTCGCTCTCAGACCTGTTCTACAAATTCGGGATCGTTTCCCTTCGGCACAAACACATTACTGTTTCTTCTCCCAACCTGCTTCCTTGCTTGCTCACTTTTCTACACATATCTCTAGACTTGGATATTACAAGAACACATATATTTTTTCGCATGGTTTGCCATAATATTATACCATTTTCACAGTACTTCTCATTACCAAGTACTAGGCAACATCCTACCGATCACTAGCGCAACATAATTCCCAAGATATAGACTGGAAATTAGTTCTCTCAACCCGAAACTTTAGCTAGGTGGGGCATGTGTAAACCACTGACTAACTAGAAACTTCTCAAGTCCATGAAGACATTTACTCAGCAACTCGAAACAAATAGAGGAAACTGATATTTCCACTCTCGAATACCAGTCGGTGCTGTAGTAGATTCCAAATCATCCCCATAATTTAAAAGGTCCACCAAAGTGTTTCTCATGTCTAGAGAACTGGCAATCATGTCTTCCACATGCTAGATGCGCACACCACGATTGATCTTCTCTCAACTAAATAAAGGTGCAAAATGTGCAGAAGCAGGCAACCAAACAAATTACATGGACAGGAATAACGATCCAGCACAAATGCACCTCTGTATTCAATCTTTTCAAATTTCCACGTAATCACGAAAGCTATCCAACACATACTAAGTCTTAGTTCGCGATTTGGTCGTTCAGAGGACAACACGGGTAATTCACCTATGTTCCTACACTCCAACAGGCATCTCCAGTCTGACAGCTCCTACCATTAAAGGGAAACGTGAATCACCCCCGCACAGGTCACCAGCGCTGCAGGCCAAGCACGTACAGGTAGAATGTTTATCCTAAGAAATCGGTCACATATGTATTTTATCCCTGTACTTACAACTAAATGTTACGATGGCGATCTCAGTTGAACGACATTCGACAATGAGCAAAGTATTGAAAATACACTCTGTTGACGGCTGTGGCTCTGAAAATAGAAATAGCAGTACCATTCTCATGACTTGACATACTCTTCCCATGCTATCACAGTGCTCCACGTCAAATCCATACCTTCCTTACAACTGGACATACACTTTCTTTACACATGTCGGAACACAAACACATACTTTATAAGCCTGATGCTCAAATGCGAACATATCATGCACCCCCTACTACTAAGTATAACACTTCATCAATAACCGATCGCTGGTGATACGAAATAATACTGAGAGAAAATCAACAATAGGTGGACGTGTCTCGTAAGTTTTTCTTGTGAGTGCTACCACTGAGTCTTAGAAAGAGAGACGTAACCGGCCAGATGTTAAAAAATCTCTATCCCAGAAACTACTGTGTGTTACTGTCACAAGCGGTCATGGTTCTACAGGTGCATACAAGTATCTATGTTAAAAGCTAAACTGGCTTTATAAATCGAGGTACGACATTACCTCTGAATGAGGTGGTTTTTCTATCCAGACAAATACCGAGACGGTGATCGTTGGAGTGTATATTATCAGACCAGCACTCCAGTTACACGCAGCCCACAATGCAGCCTCGTTATAAAATCGCTGAATTTTGAAAGTGATTCGACGTGGACGTGGTGTGTAAGCAGGATTTGCGACTCCCTCACACCACCCCAGCTAGATATTTCTATAGTATTTGTAACATATTCTGACACGATACCTTATCAGAGGTTCTGCAATATATCCAATAAGTTATAGGCGATGACTGATTAAGAAGGAACACAAACAATAGTTCCAAATGATGTGCTGAAAATGTAAGAAAATGTACACAAGCTTTTGAGATCTCTAGTGTCACACTGCCTGCTAGAAATGATGTACATTATTTGGAATGAAATCTTTCCATTCAACCACATACCTGTGTCGAGTTACACCCACAAGTGAATCATATTTCTGGCACTCTCATATATCGAAACGAGACACCTTTCTCGAGTATGCCTGCTACAGTAAAATTCCAACGTGCTTTTAGCCAGCCGCTATGCATCTTGCAAGTGCTCCCATTTCTACAGCTTCCCGCATGTGATCGATCCAATTTAACTCGGAACTGAGAATAAGTCGGAGAAAGACAAATGGTTCAAATGGCTCTGAGCACTATGGGACTCAACTTCTGAGGTCATTAGTCCCCTAGAACTTAGAACTAGTTAAACCTAACTAACCTAAGGACATCACACACATCCATGCCCGAGGCAGGATTCGAACCTGCGACCATAGCGGTCTCGCGGTTCCAGAATGCAGTGCCTAGAACCACACGGCCACTTTGGCCGACGGAGAAAGACATATCCACCACCTTCTGCAACCCTTGTAGAAACAGAACGACCTGAGTTAGTGCAACAGGACCTCATATTGACCAGTCTGTGGAAATGCGCGCAATGTGGTACGTCTCTGAACTAGATACAGATACTACAGACGGAAGAAGATCCACGTCCATTCAAATCTATCAGCCGAACATGCACCATCCAACTGAGAAAATTACGAACTATAAAATCTCCACTAACTTCACCCGATACATTTCTCACGCCATGACGCATAGCTGCGATGTGGATCTGGAGCAGAGAGAGAGTTGTCTCAGTGCTTCCCAGAATAGCATTCCTCCTAACATTCCTAATGGGACACCCAGTCCATCATCGAATTTACCTGTGAAGCTGCTACTGCTGCCTGTGCGGGATGATCCTATTAAATATACAGTTTTGATCCACTGCACAGGTCAGTTTAAGGTTTCATCACCTGTAATGTAAGATTAAATAGTTGACAACCTACACCCTTGCCAGAGCCCAGCATTTCCACCTGAGCAATAGGAATGCCTTTGCGAAAGAATAAGGCGGTCCCCGTTGAATATTCGGGTCCTACATTATAGATCAATCGAAAACCGGGTAAGGTAAAATTACTGAATAACACCTCCTGTAAGAAGACTATGTGCGCATATGAATCGTGAATGAACTGACGCAGCGAAGCCAATCGCAATTCTGAATCCACACGATTAACATTTAAGGAAAGGAACATGTAGGCTTGAGTTATTAATCTCTGCTATACAGGCATGTACGGAACGTAGACAGCTGAGCGTCAAGGTCAACTGCGGAGTCCAAAGATGAATGAGACATCGGGGGACCAGAACCCCCATCATCACAACCTTTTTTCTTATATTTATTACGCGCTACCTCACAGTCACGTTACATACGCTGTTTCTGTCGGCTACGTGGCATGGCAGCCTCTGCACACGGAGGTATGGGAGGGGTTACAGGCACAGCCTCCTGCCCTCAGAACAAGGGTCATGTACTGCACGTCCAGTCACTAAGGCGCAAACATTCTGTGGAACTATCAATACAACAGGTGATACTTGGTCGCTAATTTTATTCTCCCCAGGAGTTGTTAGAGGCGAAAAATTCGAGAAACCGTCGGCGTCTGAACTATCATGTCGTTTTTGGAAACCCAGAATCTACTATGTAGGAATCAACATGGATTCCGGAAACAGCGATCGTGTGAGACCCAACTCGCTTTATTTGTTCATGAGACCCAGAAAATATTAGATACAGGCTCCCAGGTAGATGCTATTTTTCTTGACTTCCGGAAGGCGTTCGATACAGTTCCGCACTGTCGCCTGATAAACGAAGTAAGAGCCTACGGAATATCAGACCAGCTGTGTGGCTGGATTGAACAGTTTTTAGCAAACAGAACACAGCACGTTGTTATCAATGGAGAGACGTCTACAGACGTTAAAGTAACCTCTGGCGTGCCACAGGGGAGTGTTATGGGATCATTGCTTTTCACAATATATATATAAATGACCTAGCAGATAGTGTCGGAAGTTGCATGCGGCTTTTCGCGCATGATGCTGTAGTATACAGAGAAGTTGCAGCATTAGAAAATTGTAGCGAAATGCAGGAAGATCTGCAGCGGATAGGCACTTGGTGCAGGGAGTGGGGACTGACCCTTAACATAGACAAATGAAATGTATTGCGAATACATAGAAAGAAGGATCCTTTATTGTATGATTATATGATAGCGGAACAAACACTGGTAGCAGTTACTTCTGTAAAATATCTGGGAGTATGCGTGCGGAACGATTTGAAGTGGAATGATCATATAAAATTAATTGTTGGTAAGGCGGGTACCAGGTTGAGATTCATTGGGAGAGTGCTTAGAAAATGTAGCCCATCAACAAAGGAGGTGGCTTACAAAACTCTCGTTCGACCTATACTTGAGTATTGCTCATCAGTGTGGGATCCGTACCAGATCGGTTTGACGGAGGAGATAGAGAAGATCCAAAGAAGAGAGGCGCGTTTCGTCACAGGGTTATTTGGTAACCGTGATAGCGTTACGGAGATGTTTAATAAATTCAAGTGGCAGACTCTGCAAGAGAGGCGCTCTGCATCGCGGTGTAGATTGCTCGCCAGGTTTCGAGAGTGTGCGTTTCTGGATGAGGTATCGAATATATTGCTTCCCCCTACTTATACCTCCCGAGGAGATCACGAATGTAAAATTAGAGAGATTAGAGCGCGCACGGAGGCTTTCAGACAGTCGTTCTTCCCGCGAACCATACGCGACTGGAACAGCAAAGGGAGGTAATGACAGTGGCACGTAAAGTGCCCTCCGCCACACACCGTTGAGTGGCTTGCGGAGTATAAATGTAGATGTAGATGTAGAAGAAGCAGGAGGACATTGCGTTGTATCAGACTGTAACGGAAGACACAAAGACAAACGGGAGGACTCCGCTCCCTCTCTACTCGCAGGCAGCTCAGGAGTAGCTACTTAGCGAGCAGGAGGGGTGCTGGAAATAACTTCTTCGCCACTCAGCGTACCACGGACGGGACGTATTGTAGCATCGAGAGGAGCAGGGGACGCAGTCGATGTGGAGGAGGTTGGGGCAGAAGGCACAGCCAAATCGTCATCCTCACCATCTTGAGTGCGACGTCGCTTGTTTGTCACTGTTACGGTTTCTATCCCGGGGTCAGTAGGACTCCGAACCTGTCGGAGGGGGGGGGGGGGGTAAAGGCAGAAATTCAGTCACACGATTATCAGAACTGAATTTTTGTTCATTATGATCTGAAGCAGAAGTAGGTTAGATGTCGGGAGTGGAAGGAACAAGATCAGCAACTGTCAATTTGCGACGCTGCATTAATGACGACTTTAATACGAAAACCCTCCGCGGGCAATTAGACCGAACATGTCCACTTTCATTACATAGAAAGCAGGTTCCCTCTTGACCAGTATACATGACACGAACGCAATAACCACACACCAGTAAATTTGATGGAATGTTGCGTTTGACATGCATTTCCACGGAACGAATTCCACTATAGCACTGTAATCTGTGTTGAGTAGACCAACGTTCACAACGGACGTTTTTCAAGTTGCCATAAGGAGTCAATACGTCCTTTATGAAGTTGTTGTCAACCTCCGGCAGGAGTTTGAACACTCGAACATTGGTATAGTCAATTTCAGCATCTGCGAGTAACATCATACTAACGGAATTATCGCGATGCTTGAGCGGGAATTGAGAACCAAGTCTCGACAGTAATCTTTCAACGTGGAGGGGATCCATAAATTTCACGAAAAACCCGTACTCGTGTGCGTCAAAATAAGCAGTGTGGACCTGATCAGAGTTCACATGAAATGTATCGACAAGCCAATCGTGGATTTCTAGGATCCCAGGCTACACGTGTCACGTTGTTTTATCGGAAGTAAAGCTCACAGTACCTTTTCGTGGAGTACAAGTGGAAACCATGGTAGCCATAGCGGAGCGGCCGACGCCGCTGCAAGTGGACGAACACTAAACAGACAGTAATGCGGAGCGGACGTGCTACGAGTCACTCGGCAGACAGAACAGTACTAACGCGGAAAACTTCACACAAGCGACGCTGCGGCATATGAAATAAACAAGAACCTTCCCGCTCGGCGCTCGAAGCGGAACTGTCATCGAGGACACAGAGGGTAGTGCGACTGCAGGGACTTATCTCTGGCACGCTTCCCGTGAGATCCACACTTCCAACTTAACTGTCCATTTTGTCCATTTGTAGTGCCCCTACCCACTATACTCATTACTCGCGGCAGTCAGTCTACCGATTCCCGTAAGAGTCCGAAAGAACAGATACCATCTTCACGTAGAGGATAGGAATGGTCGGTGTTGTTCACGAGCCAGTTGATGACGAGCAAGCAGAGACGCACATACGTCCATCCGCTGATTTTTGTGATTTTGGCGTCTATACAGCGGGGTCCAAAAAAATGTATCCACTGTTTAAAAGTCCATAACTTGCAAACTAATTGACCAAGTTGTCTCATTTTTGGTGAAAGTGTAGCTTAAAGTCCAACTTAAAGGTATCACTGTAAGTGTTCAAAATGCTCACCATTAATATCCACTCACAAACGATGCCGCCCAACTGCAGCACGAAATACTGACTGCAACGTGTTCAGTTGGATATTTGCACATGAATCTACGATGGATTCTCGAAGTTCATCCAATGTGCGTGGCTTTTTCCACAGCACCTCTACGGCCTATCCATCTTCCTGGTAGATTTTCGTCGAGGTAAGCCCTAACACGACTTTGGTAGTGGGCTGGGGCACCATCTTGTTGAAAGTAAACTCTTCCGTCTCCACACAAGTCTCGGATGGCAGGTAAAATGGATGTCTGAAGCTTCTGAAGGTACACCTCACCGGTAACTGTGCCGTCAAAGAAGAATGGCCCAATCAAGCCCCGGTAAGACAAACCACACCACACATTTACTCCTGGCAAATTCACGGCTTTGTCTTCATAAACGTTAGGATTTTCGGCGGCCCAGTAGATGCGATTGTGGCGATTTACTGTACCATTGAGTTTGAACTGTGCCTCATCAGACCACACAATCACCTCTGCAAACTCTTCATCGTTGAGCACCATGTTAGTAAACCACTCGCAGTACTGCATTCTACGATCTGGGTCGTCCTCGTTCATTGCATGTAGCAGTCCTGGGATGTAACACTTCCACTTTGCTGTCTTCAAAATTCGCTGAACACTTGGGCGACTCACTCCAGTTTCACGGGCACACTGTCTCACAGACCTCTGTGGTGAGCGAGTGAATTATTGCAACACACGACGGGAGTTAGTTGGACTTGTTACTGTTACATGTCGTCCAGATCGTTGTTTGTGTACATCTTTAACACAGCCTTCGGCTTCAAATTTGTCTCGAATGCGACGAATCGTTAAAAGTGTCGGTGGTTCTGCTTGATACTCATTTCGCCATTGCCGTTGAACCTCATTAATGTTTTCGTACTTAAAATACAACTTCAAAACTGACTTCCTTTCATCGAATGTAAGCCTTGCGCCAGCCATGTTTACTCGATTAACTAGGTACAACTAAGAAAAAAACACTGACTATCTGGCGACTGTCATCTGACAAAACAAAACAACGCAATACAACGCTTGTGTGGCGATTGCCGGAACTACAAACTATTACACTATCAAAGATGAGACAACTCCGTCAATTAGTTTGCCAGTTATGGACTTTTAAACAGTGGATACATACACTCCTGGAAATTGAAATAAGAACACCATGAATTCATTGTCCCAGGAAGGGGAAACTTTATTGACACATTCCTGGGGTCAGATACATCACATGATCACACTGACAGAACCACAGGTACATAGACACAGGCAACAGAGCATGCACAATGTCGGCACTAGTACAGTGTATATCCACCTTTCGCAGCAATGCAGGCTGCTATTCTCCCATGGAGACGATCGTAGAGATGCTGGATGTAGTCCTGTGGAACGGCTTGCCATGACATTTCCACCTGGCGCCTCAGTTGGACCAGCGTTCGTGCTGGACGTGCAGACCGCGTGAGACGACGCTTCATCCAGTCCCAAACATGCTCAATGGGGGACAGATCCGGAGATCTTGCTGGCCAGGGTAGTTGACTTACACCTTCTAGAGCACGTTGGGTGGCACGGGATACATGCGGACGTGCATTGTCCTGTTGGAACAGCAAGTTCCCTTGCCGGTCTAGGAATGGTAGAACGATGGGTTCGATGACGGTTTGGATGTACCGTGCTCTATTCAGTGTCCCCTCGACGATCACCAGTGGTGTACGGCCAGTGTAGGAGATCGCTCCCCACACCATGATGCCGGGTGTTGGCCCTGTGTGCCTCGGTCGTATGCAGTCCTGATTGTGGCGCTCACCTGCACGGCGCCAAACACGCATACGACCATCATTGGCACCAAGGCAGAAGCGACTCTCATCGCTGAAGACGACACGTCTCCATTCGTCCCTCCATTCACGCCTGTCGCGACACCACTGGAGGCGGGCTGCACGATGTTGGGGCGTGAGCGGAAGACGGCCTAACGGTGTGCGGGACCGTAGCCCAGCTTCATGGAGACGGTTGCGAATGGTCCTCGCCGATACCCCAGGAGCAACAGTGTCCCTAATTTGCTGGGAAGTGGCGGTGCGGTCCCCTACGGCACTGCGTAGGATCCTACGGTCTTGGCGTGCATCCGTGCGTCGCTGCGGTCCGGTCCCAGGTCGACGGGCACGTGCACCTTCCGCCGACCACTGGCGACAACATCGATGTACTGTGGAGACCTCACGCCCCACGTGTTGAGCAATTCGGCGGTACGTCCACCCGGCCTCCCGCATGCCCACTATACGCCCTCGCTCAAAGTCCGTCAACTGCACATACGGTTCACGTCCACGCTGTCGCGGCATGCTACCAGTGTTAAAGACTGCGATGGAGCTCCGTATGCCACGGCAAACTGGCTGACACTGACGGTGGCGGTGCACAAATGCTGCGCAGCTAGCGCCATTCGACGGCCAACACCGCGGTTGCTGGTGTGTCCGCTGTGCCGTGCGTGTGATCATTGCTTGTACAGCCCTCTCGCAGTGTCCGGAGCAAGTATGGTGGGTCTGACACACCGGTGTCAATGTGTTCTTTTTTCCATTTCCAGGAGTGTATTTTGGACCCCTCTGTACTATAGGCCAAAACCCTTACCTCCAATTTTTGAACCTTCCCCATTGCACGCAAATGTCGTACGATGGTGGAATAATCCCAGTTCATCGCATTTTCCAATGCTCGAGGCCACTGACATACTTCACTGTGGATAAGTGGCTTTAAATGATTTTCATCAAACCCCGAAAGTCTTTCTGAACGTGTAGAGTCACTAACGTCAAAGCGATCCTCGTTAAAACGAGGAAACCATTTTCTTCCCGTGCTCTGTCCAGCGGATTTATCGCATCCGCGTCGGCAATGTTTCTGGCTGCCTCCGCTGTTGTCATCCCTCTATTGAACTCAAACAGAAGAATGTGTCAGAAACGTTCCGATTTCTTCACTTGGCACTCCATTTTCTAGCATCCACAGCTCCACTCACTACCTCCAAATGATAAAATGACATAATGTAAAGCCAAACAGCAAAAGTGAACTACAAATGAAAATGACAATCGATAAAACCGTTGTAACTGGAATACCAAAATGCAAATAAAAAACGCTACGACCTTATGTTCAAAAAAAGGTTCAAATGTGTGTGAAATCTTATGGGACTTAACTGCTAAGGTCATCAGTCTCTAAGCTTACACACTACTTAACCTAAATTATCCTAAGGACAAACACACACACCCATGCCCGAGGGAGGACTCGAACCTCCGCCGGGACCAGCCGCACAGGCCATGACTGCAGCGCCTGAGACCGCTCGGCTAAACCCGTGCGGCATGACCTTATGCACCTACCTAATATTAAGAACGCCACTAGGCTTTAACGAAAAATTTGGAATGATGAAATAATTTTTACCTGATGTGGAACACTACATATCTGTATCGCTCTATTTCTAATGGAAAAAGTGACGTTGTTGACATTCTTACTTTCCGGGCATGAAACTTTTCTTTCTGCCTTGCATCTTCTTAATGCACATTAGGCTTTTTATTTATTATATTACAAACAGAAAAACAGGACTAGCATACGGACAAGGGAGCACATGTACGCTTTTATTAGAGCTACTGTAGCCATTTTACGTGCGTCCATTTTTATAAACAAACTTTATTGTTTGCGCCTCTCGTAAAGACGACAACAGGCTCTGGTGAGCGCTGCAGTGGCAAATCGCGTTGAGAAGCACGTTCCGCGTGATGCACCAGCCCGTTTCTTAGCGATTGTAAACCATGATTGAAATCACGTTTGGCATGATGAGAGACACGTCTCCCGTAAGGACAGTTTTAGCCACTGAGCTGAGCTTGTGCGCACGAACACCGCCATAGGACGCTCTATGTATGAAAGACATCGTCTTTGTTGAAGTGTCGCGCTACACGTCGACACGCGCCGAAGGCAGCGTTCAAGTACGTCGAAGATCACCCCCAACGTTCCAACAGAAAACCCTTCAGGCACGTGCTGGAGGTACTCTAGTGTGGAAGAAGTATACGTGAGATGGAAAGTGACTGCTGCCATCTTCTCTAATCGGCGATCGATAGGAGAATCTTCGGTTCGGTCACGTGCAAGCGTTTCTTCGGCTACAGCACACCTCTTGTAAGGGCCTTTCGTTGTGTACTGGTATTGTTTTGTTAGAATATTCCACCGCGTTCTTCGTACCCGTACGGGGCTCATTATGCAACGAAATGCGCGTGGTTCAATTTATGTCAAAGTCCAACCAGACCTCGACACAGATTATATCAGTTGCCCGCGTTTAAGCGGTAGACGGGCAACCATCACTCTCTGTCCACAGAGCAGCAGGTTGTACCAAAAAGTGTTAAATTCGTTGGCTGCAAGGCGATTTTCGAACAACATACCACGAGCTCAGACTTACACCAACGTATATTCTGAAAACCCTTTAATGAAATAAACATTTGCACTGTACATTGAAAAAAGTTACACGTGTGTGACCAGAACTCATTCTTGAACTTTAGTTATTGAACGAGTGTGCTCTAAACATTTTGCTACATAATACAAGAATAAAGTTTATAAATTCTGGCATCTTACTGTCAGTTTCAATATAAGAGTCACAGTCCAGGTTAGTAATGTTACTGAAGTTTCTCAGTGATTAAAGACACAAAGATTTCGACAATAGTACAAGGTAAAGCGTACATAAACACTACAGGTGACAGCACTTTTCAGTTATTAGCGGATATTGCAGATTTCTATAGAAGTTCTTCCGTCCGATTCTTCGGAACATTCAAGCCAGATTGCAAAAAAAAAAGAGAGAGAGAGAGAGAGAGAGAGAGAGAGAGAGAGAGAGAGCGATGGACATGGTCTTCCCATTTCAGTCGGGACTTTTTTTTATTATGTTTGTAGTTGGTGCAACTTAGTTGTTGTGTCATATCGGTGTTTCTTTTATGGCCCATGTTAGGGTCCAACATTCACTGCCATACACGCCGGCCGAGGTGGCCGAGCGGTTCTAGGCGCTACACTCTGGAACCGTGTGACCGCTACGGCCGCAAGTTCGAATCCTGCCTCGGGCATGGATGTGTGTGATGTCCTTAGGTTAGTTAGGTTTAAGTGGTTCTAAGTTCTAGGGGACTGATGACCTCAGAAGTCAAGTCTCATAGTGCTCAGAGCCATTTGAACCATTTGAACTGCCATACACCAGCAAAGGCAACGGCGTTATAATGAAAAGTCTAATTAATATTTTTATCCGTACGTTATGTTTTGATGTACGTTGTATGGTTCCACTGAAATATCTGAATCTTGTCAGTTTTAGCTCTACGTCATCTGACCAGGGAAATTTAAAATTGCACCCTAAGTATTAAAACTTTCTTCCTCGTTCAATTATTTGTCGATCTATTACAATTGCGGCTCTTATGGGCTCCAATCCTTGAAATGCCATCACTTTTTTTATACTGAATAAAATTATTTTTAAAAATAGACAGCTTTTATTGCCTATTCCGCAATTTACAGGGTGTTACAAAAAGGTACGGCCAAACTTTCAGCAAACATTCCTCACACACAAACAAAGAAAATATGTTATGTGGACATGTGTCCGGAAACGCTTACTTTCCATGTTACAGCTCATTTTATTACTTCTCTTCAAATCACATTAATCATGGAATGGAAACACACAGCAACAGAACGTACCAGCGTGACTTCAAACACTTTGTTATAGGAAATGTTCAAAATGTCCTCCGTTACCGAGGATACATGCATCCACCCTCCGTCGCGCGGAATCCCTGATGCGTTGATGCAGCCCTGGAGAATGGTGTATTGTATCACAGCCGTCCACAATACGAGCACGAAGAGTCTCTACATTTGGTACCGGGGTTGCGTAGACAAGAGCTTTCAAATGCCCCCATAAATGAAAGTCAAGAGGGTTGAGGTTAGGAGAGCGTGGAGGCCATGGAATTGGTCCGCTTCTACCAATCCATCGGTCACCGAATCTGTTGTTGAGAAGCGTACGAACACTTCGACTGAAATGTGCAGGAGCTCCATCGTGCATGAACCACATGTTGTGTCGTACTTGTAAAGGCACATGTTCTAGCAGTACAGGTATCCCGTGTGAAATCATGATAACGTGCTCCATTGAGCGTAGGTGGAAGAACATGGGGCCCAATCAAGACATCACCAATAATGCCTGCCCAAACATTCACAGAAAATCTGTGTTGATGACATGATTGCACAATTGCGTGCGGATTCTTGTCAGCCCACACATGTTGATTGTGAAAATTTCCAATTTGATCACGTTGGAATGAAGCCTCATCCGTAAAGAGAACATTTGCACTGAAATGAGGATTGACACATTGTTGGATGAACCATTCGCAGAAGTATATCGTGGAGGCCAGGCAGCTGCTGATAGTGCCTGCACTCGCTGTACATGGTACGGAAACAACTGGTTCTCCCGTAGCACTCTCCATACAGTGACGTGGTCAACGTTACCTTGTACAGCAGCAACTTCTCTGACGTTGACATTAGGGTTATCGTCAACTGCACGAAGAATTGCCTAGTCCATTGCAGGTGTCCTCGTCGTTCTAGGTCTTCCCCAGTCGCGAGTCAGAGGCTGGAATGTTCCGTGCTCCCTAAGACGCCGATCAATTGCTTCGAACGTCTTCCTGTCGGGACACCTTCGTTCTGTAAATCTGTCTCGATACAAACGTACCGCGCCACGGCTATTGCCCCGTGATAATCCATACATCAAATGGGCATCTGCCAACTCCGCATTTGTAAACATTGCACTGACTGCAAAACCACGTTCGTGATTAACACTAACCTGTTGATGCTACGTGCTGATGTGCTTGATGCTAGTACTGTAGAGCAATGAGTCGCATATCAACACAAGCACCGAAGTCAACATTACCTTCCTTCAGTTGGGCCAACTGGCAGTGAATCGAGGAAGTACAGTACATACTGACGAAACTAAAATGAGCTCTAACATGGAAATTAAGCGTTTCCGGACACATGTCCACATAACATCTTTTCTTTATTTGTGTGCGTGGAACGTTTCCTGAAAGTTTGGCCGTACCTTTTTGTAACACCCTGTATGTTATACAACTAACGCATGAAGACTAGTTTTGATCGCTTTCAACAATCAACTTCAGATCGTTCAAATGGTAAGGACGAGTTTAGTATGCATTGAAAACAGTCGTCATTAGCAACAGTCACGCAATGATATGCATCCGTATGGGGAGGGTAGTATGTAGTTGCAAGTGTCATCGAGAGCTCGCCAGGTTGCATCATATGCCTATTATCAATATACGTGATGCAATTTTTACTTACACAATTGTCTTTTTCCTTCTTGATTACCTGCATCTTGCGAGACCATCTCTTACAACTTGGCTAGCTCTCGAAGACGTATTTAACTGCATACTGACCTAGTCTTGTTGATCCATAATACAAATGCAGGTCAATCCATATGCAATCTGGACGATCAGAAGACAGTTGTTGAAAACACCGAAACTAGTCATCATTCTTGTAAAGGATCATATCAATTGCAGTAGAAGTTTTTGTATTAAAATTTTTTTATTCAATAAATTACGTTAAGACTCCTGTTTCCTTCGTGACAACGTCAGGCTTCATTTTTATTTTATCTGTTGATATTCTTATTCCCTATTTTGCAGCAATGTGACTGAGTTTATGTACCGCATTTTGAACTTTGCCAGCCTTTTCTAATTCCTTGATTATTATCAGCAGAATCTGTCCCATTCCTTATCGCTAGGATCCTCATTTTATTATTTAGGTGTAATCAAATTGCCGTACTCAGATGTGCTGGATCTCCCATTTCCTTTGACTCTCGATCGTGCTGGCAACAAAGCCCACCTCCGGTGAAAATGCCTCAGATCAAATTACCAGCATCGGCGCACTACTTAAATGTTCAAATACTGAGATGAGAGTACGCCCACACCCTATTAACTTTTATCGTCAGCCAAACGAAGCACCACTAAACTATCACTCCATCGCTCCCGGATCGTGTCCCATTGACTTGAGGACTCCAGAAGCTAGAGTGTTTGTGTGCCCTGCCCCATCCCCCACCTATATCACCCAGTCTCTTTGCTGCTGAGCGAATCTGGGATGCCGTCGAGCGAGATGTACTTGCCTTGGAGACATATTCGGTCAATCTTCATGAGTTACGAGAAGGGTTTGATCAGTCATGGATCAGAATGGCTTCAAAAAGTATTCGGTGACTTGTAGTAGAGCTGGTCAACGGAATCGGTCCAAAGAAACCAGCTCACCAGAGAGTAAATCGGAGCTTATACATATGGCAAAGCTCATTTAATTTACGCTTTTCATAAAATGTTTAGTCTTATTGAGTTACTAATTTGTGAATAGTTATTTAGTCTAAAATGATTTCTCGTAGTAAAAAAGCTGACAATGAACTGACTTATGAAGATAGCATAAACAGCAACAAAACTCATCTAGAATTAATATTCTGGAACGAAAACACATCATTGTTTTTTTTTCGGGCAAAAACGAAATTGATACCTACATCTCGGGGTTTAAGGTTGCCAGAACACATCGATCGCTATTTGAGACGTGATAGCGACTGTTCATTAAAGCGAAGATACGGTTTCAATAATAAAACGATCTAAAAGTTACATTTTCCCGTGCCTAGCACGACGCGTTCCATGTATGTATTCCGATATTCAAGTACTATGGTACTTTACTGGAGGAGCAGTTGAACAGAATGGACAGTGTCTTGAAAGGAGGATATAAGATGAACATCAACAAAAGCAAAACGAGGATAATGGAATGTAGTCGAATTAAATCGGGTGCTGCTGCCGGAATTAGATTATGAAATGAGACGCTTAAAGTAGTAAAGGAGTTTTGCTATTTGTGGAGCAAAATAACTGATGATGGTCGAAGTAGAGAGGATATAAAATGTAGACTGGCAATGGCAAGGAAAGCGTTTCTGAAGAAGAGAAATTTGTTAACATCGAGTATAGATTTATGTGTCAGGAAGTCGTTTCTGAAAGTATTTGTATGGAGTGTAGCCATGTATGGAAGTGAAACGTGGACGATAAATAGTTTAGACAGGAAGAGAATAGAAGCTTTCGAAATGTGGTGCTACAGAAGAGTACTGAAGATTAGATGGGTAGATCACATAAGTAATGAGGAGTTACTGAATAGAATTGGAGAGAAGAGAAATTTGTGGCACAACTTGACTAGAAGAAGGGATCGGCTGGTAGGGCATCAAGGGATCACCAATTTAGTATTGGAGGGCAGCGTGGAGGGTAAAAATCGTAGAGAGAGACCAAGAGATGAATACAATAAACAGATTCAGAAGGATGTAGGTTGCAGTAGGTACTGGGAGATGAAGAAGCTTGCACAGGATAGAGTAGCATGGAGAGCTGCATCAAACCAGTCTCTGGACTGAAGACCACAACAACAACATGGTACTTTACAGTGGTATTAGATGTGCTGTCTGCGAGTTATAAGGTGTTGTGTCTCTTAAAACTATAAACAGACAACCACATGGAAACAGGAACACAAACATCACGTAAATAGGCACAGCATTTGAAAAGGTGGATAAATTCCTGAAACGCGTCATCCCAAGTACGGAGAAGACTGGTGCCGAGTTTTATTGTTTAAAATGATCATTGAGACAGTTCCTGGCTTTTGAAAAAATATTGGTAGTTATGAATGAACGGACTATGAAAATCTTTACAGAATTAGAAAGTATATGAAGGGAAACAGCTGCCTCGCCCTGTATTAGGGATTCGACGGCGCGTCACTACCCTGAGACGAAAAAGGCCGGCTGTTTATTATTCTCTGTTGCTTACTTATCCCGAGCAACTGGGAGCTCCGACTGAGATAGTGCGAATGCTCCGTCTCCGGAAAACTGCTCCGTGACTACCTTGTACATTTCACGCTACGACGCGGCACCATCGTTATCAGAACGAAACAAGGTGCCATACTCTGTTCGCCGTCTAATTCAGTTGCTCATCAATATACTTTAAATAATTTTATAGATTCACGATCCAGCCGTTCCTTAACGGACGATATACGTATGTGCATGTACCAGTTTCTAGTTTAGTTAAAATCGCTACTAGAAACTGTATCACAACGTTTGTACGCCGGAGAAATAAATTTCTGAATACGAATGCACTTCTCAGGATTTTCTTCCGGATAACATTGTGCAAGTGCTGCGGTATTTCACCGAAGCAACTGTTCCACATCTTGAGGTGGCGGTCGTTCATGTGTTCACTGCTGCAAGACGCAATTCGTGATAATTTCCCGACGACGTCGAAATTTGTCGGAGGAGGTAGCAGGAGTTACGCAAGCATGGAAAAGCATCAAACTAGCGCTTGCAGTCACCGTGCAGAGTTAATCCGCATCAGCGGAGCACATAGAAACATAGCGGAAGCGACTTAACTAGTTGGAATGGGACGACGGCGATATGATACCGACACACAACTCTGTCGTATCTCACAGCACAGCACGGAGCACACAACTTCAGTAAACTGATCAAAGGCGAGGGAAATTTCGTGTCATCTGATGTGACTAAAAAAAAAAAAAAAAAAATCCGATGTGACTAAAAAAAATCCGATGTGACCAAAAAAATTTGCTTTATGTAGGTGAAGCAAAGCTACATCTCTCTTGTAGTTGGCTTCTCAGTTAAACGTTTACTTCTCGTGTAAAACAAATTAGAGAACACACTTTTGGGATGTCTATGCAGTCTTTCTCATTCCATTTTGTGAAACCTGTCCGGCAATCAAACACTTTTTTCTTATAATCTAACATCACACCTTCCTAATGGACTGGTTTTCTTTCCTTTATTGGCCACAGTTATTGTGATCTCCGAAAACGGGTAAACCACCAGGCATATTGTGAAGAGTTTGCAGTGAAGAATGGAGTCGCTGGGTGTTTTACGTTTCGTGGATTTTATGTCATAGATTGCTGTGTACGGTATATAGCTAACATATTGAAATTGTGTTTAATGATGGAAGGAGAGCTATCGCCTCTTTGTATTCTCGACAAAATACGTGAGATATATTGAAGATTCTCCGCTACGAGGTTGGCACCTACGCGCCGCTCGCGAAGATATTGCCGTCTGCTACGGTCTGCTTTGCGGATTGCGGAGTTGCCTCGTGTTTCTCTTATTCGTACGGCTCTGATACAAGCCGAAGCTGGCAATAAAAAAATAACTGAAATGAAAAAACACCGGGAGTTATCAGCTGATGGCGCTGGCTGAAGTATTTTCAGTCTCCACTACTGATACCTGTTACTTCTGAATGAGCAACTGGACAAACCCGAAAAGGACACGTCACTGTCTATTCCTATGCAGGATTCAGCACCCACTACTACACCATCGATGGTGACTAATCCCGCTTCAAATCCGGCAACATTTTTCCATAAAACTCCTCAAGCTGATTTATATACTCCTTTGCGAAACTGAACAGTTGTAGAAAAAGCTATCCTAACTTTATTAATTTGTAACCATTATTTATATATGCACCATATTTAATGAAATTCTTGCTAAGTGTCTTACGAAAGATAAACTTCTCACGGTGGCATTTTTAACATCATGCATACACTTGCACCAACTTACATTACTGTAATGAGTACCTTCTCAGCAGGACAAACATAAAGTCAAAAATTTGCTTCCTGCTTGGCAAAGCAGCTGCTAATAGTTGTTCCAAAAATGGAAAGGTTTTCGACTGATTCTGCACAATTCATGACATTTTTTGATGTTGGGAGACCTCACGAGAAACCACTGTCAAACTGTTTTTGACAATTGTAGCATTGTACGGAAGCACCCAGTACTTCGTCTCCTTTTTCAGTTTTTCGAGCTCAAAATAATGATAAGCAAAATAACATCCTCCTTAGAAGAGCTCATCACTGTAACTGGGACTGAAAAACTTAGGGGAGACCGGGTCAAGTTGACGAGCGGGGCAAGATGAAAAATGATTTAGTTTAAATTCCCATATCTAGGTAGAAGCACCGTATGCATACTACTAGCGCTCCACACGACTAGGAAGTAAAATATAATGCACTGACACCTCCCGTGCCGTATCGTTCCTTGCTGTATTCTGATCGAGAATTTTCTGTGACGTGCAGCAATTTCTACACCTCTGAATTGAGACTTCGCAGACTAATAGCTAAGATATTGTTTTCTACTTTACCACACACAAGTAACTTAAACAATGTGCTTTTCATAGAGACTGTGTATTTACACCTCATTCTTCTTTAAACTGCCTCAATAATGGAAAGTTTGTAACATTGTCGTTCGGGGCAAGTTGGCTGGGGCAAGTTGACGACCTCGTCATCTTGCCCCATATGATTTTTGCTGTGCCTGTTTCAATTTTTGACTGCCTTTTTTGTGTTTTGTGTAACAGTCTTGACTATCATGACTCACAACTTATCTCTTAACATGCTGAAAGTGGGCTACTTTACTAATTTATGACACATTATGATCCAGACGTGGTGAGAACTTATAAAAAAGATCCACCAGAGACGAGTGGGACCGAAATGCTATGGTTGATGCAATAACACATGTCAAAGAAGGAAGCAGCAAACGTTTACAATATCCTGAAGCAACACTACGTCGTCATTTGAAGAAAACAGAAGACGTAAGAATTGAATGTTTGTTTCATAAGCAAAAATATTCTTATAACATTGTGTGCGTGTGTGTGTGTACTGGGGCAAGATGACAGTTTTGCATTGCTTTCTAAAATTAAAAAAAATCAGATAACGTTATAATAAAATGATATATAATTACGAACATTGCAATAAAGACCAGTCAAATAATATTTGGAATGAAAAAATATATTTATTAAAAAAATGAATTTATTAAAAATGTTTAATCATTAACATTGCCAACTTGCCCCGGTCTCCCCTACGTGATTCTTGTTGTCCTGCTGCTTATCGTTTGGCGAGTCGCATCACTTATCGTATCGCATATCGTGTCATCCCAATGAGAACACGAATGTCGCCCCTATAAGCGTCGCGTCGGGCGCACTATATTATGCAACGTGTCCTATAGTGTATCGTATCGCCTCAGTCCGAACTGGCCCATAAGGCCCCCTGCTATGAGTAGGGGATGGAGGGCTGGGGGGCGGGGAGTGGCCGTTCGCGCCTTCGGAGAGGCAACGATTGTGATGCATCGGGTCAGAAAGCGTAGGTTCCTGTTTCTCTCGTTTAAATTTAATGGTAACCAGTGCTGGATTGCAGGCAGTGTTTAGATGAAAGCCTGCCACCCATTCATAACATTGCCTGTGGTATTGGGGTACACAGACTCCTTAATAACACAGTCCCAGGACTATGATACTGAGATAAAACTTCACTCTTTTCACAGAACAAGCGATGCTCCGTGTTCAGGCAGCCTCTCACCATAGCTGACCTGTCGGGTGGGACCAGGGGTGTATGTCGAAGGCGTTCAGCACAACAGTCTTGCAGGGTGCAACATGTCTGCCCAGTATCAGACTTGGCAAGTTGTCTTTTACGATTTGCCGACTTCCAAGTATGACATTAGCCAACGGCTTTGCCGCAGTGGTGACAACGGTTCCCGTCAGTCACCGAAGTTGAGCGCTGTTGGGGTTGGCTACCACTTGGATGGGTCACTGTCCGGATCTGCCGAATAGTGTCAGCAAGCTGGCTGCACTTAGCCCTTCTGAGGCCAATTGATGAGCTACTTGATTGAGAAGTGGCGATAAGGGTCACGAAAACTGGCAACGATCGGGAGAGCGGTGTGCTGACCTCATTCATGCCCCTCCGTATCCGTATCATCCGCTGACACTTGAGGGCTGAGGATGACAAGGAGGCTGGTCGGTACCACTGGATCTTCAAGGCCTGTCCGGAAGGTGTTTTTTTATTTATTTTTTATTTTTTAAGTATCACATTTTACGCGTCTGTTACTCGCCAGCAATCTGTGCTCTAACTTCTGTGCCACTAGTACACTAGTAGATATCCGTGTAGCCGCCTCTGTTTCTACTGCGCTGGGTTGTCTTAACTAAGATCTTTGGGCGAGCGCGGGCTTGTCCAGTGAGAACTGAAGGCGGTGGCACTGTCGGTGTTCCTTGTAACTTCGAAGAGAGCAAAGCTTTGCTACGTTCTGTTCTTTTCTGGCGTTCATGGTGTGCTTTTGCTTGTGTGTCCGTTCGTCGTGGTAAAAAATGTGGCTGCCCTCAATGATGCCTAGAAGGACGGAGAATGATGTATGAACGCAACCGTAGGTTTCTGAATGAGAACCTTCGCTGAGAACTGTATATAACATTTCTCCATGCGTCTGCTTGGAAGACAAGATCATATTATTCTGTAACTACCAACTTGGCAAGCCATATTGGGGCAAGAGGTTCCTTTTATATGGAACCAGCGTGAATGGCAGGGTCGGAGTAGCGATTACGACTTATTTGACGCAGTTTCCGTTCTCTTTATACCGGGTATTTATTCGTAATCGACTTGAATAAACAGGCTTCTCATTCAAAAAAGTTTTCTTGCATTCGGTTAGTTTCACAAACACTTTTTAGACGGAGTCTCTGTCTTGTCGTGGCTGTGGGTGCCACGTGGCTTTTGTGATACAAACTATGACGTTGCTTGTAAAAGCATTTGTATCCTGTAGGTTTAAATCATCATTAGATGTTACAGAACCTCTTGTATTTATTTAAGCGTCGTTGCCTCATCAAATTAAGCGCAAAAGTACATTTTTAGGAAAGTTTGTTTTTGAAATACATGAAGCTAGATGCACATACATAGTGCAGTAGATGTAACTGACTACGATCATGTGCCATCACCCCACCGTTATTTCCACAGCAATTATTTCATAATATATACATTTTCAAGAACGAAAGATTACTTGCAATATTTTGGTAGACACATCTCAATTTCCAGAAATCAAGTTTATGTTGAGAAATTCGGATCTGCAGTGGTGATACCATGCTCCGTGCAGTATTTTTGTAAAACTCTTGTGTTCTGAGCTTCGCTATTGAAAAATTGAGCCAAGCAGGCTTTTTCCCCTTGCTTTGCCTACAAAGTGTGGTATAGGAAATGTGGAGGAACAGGTGTTAGTGTCTGTACCAAAATATATACATTGGACGTTAGTACGTTTGTGTGAGTGAAGTTGTTCCTGAAGACCAGTCAGACCACGTCATGATATTTTCTGTGGCGTTTTTTGCGTAATAAAGTGGACATTTTCCATCAGGGCAGTCTTACGCGAAACTCTTACGTCAGCTGGTTTAAACTTTTGTACACACAGACACCGTACAACTTCTCACACTGGCTTGAGATCTTATACAAGACGCGTTTTCTAAGGTCAGGTACGTCTTTGACCAAACTTAACAGGTTCATCAAAACAGGTGGAAAAACGCACTTTTCTTGAGGGTCCTGTCGATACTTGCAGGCATGCCGCCAAAATACGGCAAGAGGGCCGTTGTATCTCAACACTGAACTCACATTTGATTGGAATGCATTACGTATTATTTATAAGAATAGCCGTTCTGTGGAAACAATGTCCTTACGGTTGCTTCTCACCTGGGAGGCTGTCGGAATCTGGGATCACAATTACTCTATGTACCAGGAAGCGTGAGACGCTACCGCACTGTGAAGGGCGATGATAGCTTTTGGCCTACAAATAGAACTTGTGGGAGTCGGTTTGCTGGACGCTGCCACCCAGCGTTCTGTCGGCTTTTCTTCTGACTATAGCATCCAGAAATGCTAAGCTACCGTATTTTTCCAACTCCATGGTGAATTGAATATTCGAATGAAGCGACTTCAAAGCTACAGAAACATAGGAATGTCTCTATTCCGTGGGGCACAACACAAATGTATCGTCAACATATCACCAAGAGATTTACTGACCGAAGTTCTTTTCCCTCAGAATCTTTCATAAAATAGCTGCTGGCCTCTATGGGACAGAGAGGACGTCCCACCGCGACACCGTGGACACATTAACAACCTCCACCTTAGGATGTCGAAAAGTTGTTTCGTTGAAAGAGAGTAGAACTTGCACAATTTTATCCAGTGACCAACCCGAGGAGTGTACTAGCAACGAAAACCTAAAAATACACAAATTTGCGATAGTTACACAATGTCACACGCAACAACGATAACGGGCTGCTCTCAAATACTTCGCTATTTATGGATGCCGACGAGCAGCAAAGGAATAAAGGATCTTCTGATGATGGATGGTACAAAATATCTGAGTCCGAAGCCGCACATATAATGGCTGTGAGAGCGACGTAAAGCCGATCAGAGACGATGATAACAGGCAGGCATAAGCTTCTGTCACAGTCGGACGGCCAGCAGGGAGCGCCTTGGGAATAACGTGTTATGCAACCCGCCTAACGTAACGGCCATGCGGGTAGTATCGGCTGAGGCCGCTCAGGGGCCCACCGCACAACAATCTCAGCTGAAGCCTCAGCATCGGAGACGAAGGAGTACCAAAGCTCGAATGTGATTCACAATTGCAGTGACGGTGTGCAGTCATCCACAACTGCATGTATCTACAAAACAGGCAACGCAGCGATCACATGGCGACCGAGAAAGAACTTGGATTAGCTGGAAGATGCCCGCAACACTCGACTCACTGAAACGTCAATCGCAAAACTATTTCAGTCGAACTATACCAGCGTGGAGAACTCTGCTCGTGGAGCATAGCGCACCGCCTGCCCGTAGATTCCTGTCATCTGCATCGTTCGCTACACTGCAGTTACGCAAAACACTTCGATCGCGCATTATTGATGTGCCATGCTGGTCATACCATATACAAAACGTCTTTAATGGGTTTCCTAACGCACTGCAAAGCGAGCTGATTTCAGGTGAGTTGTCATACGGAAAGCATTCCCAAGCATCTGAGATCAAGAGTGGAAAAAGGTGATGAGTAAGGCGAGCTTTGACTACGGACGCCATATGTGAGACAGAGACTGAGGTGAACCTCAGAAACGGTGCTCTGCAAAAAGCGCTATGTTGATGGTGGCGGTCGTGCTATTTAGTCCAAAGACTGCTTTGCTGGGGTTCTCCATGCTAGTCGACCCTGACTGTTCATTCCTACGCAACTGCTGCAACCAACACCAATTTCAAACTGCTTAATGTAGTCAATCTTTGATCTCCCTTTACTATTTCCATTCTCCCCACTTACCTCCATTACCACATAATGATGCCTTGGTGGGTCATAATGCGTCCTACAGTTGATTCCTAATTTTAGTCAAATTGCACCAAAAACTTATGTTCTCCCCAATTACATTCAGTACCTTTTCAGTTGTTATCCGATCTACCTGGTTAATATTCAGCATTCTTCTACACCATCACATTTGAAGAAATTCAGATTTTTCTTGAAATATCATCGTCCATGTTTCACTTTTATCCAAGGCTACACTCCAGACAAATATCTTCAATAAAGACTTTCTAGCAATTACTCTTTTACAGAAATACTTTTCCTGCTAAAACTAGCCTGCTTTCTACGCTACATCCTGTCTACTTCAGCCTTCGTTATTTACTACCACATTTTTATCAAGTCGCTTTCTTTCCAGCCTGTCTGTTCTATATAAATTTAGCGATTCATCAAATGAAAATGTTATACTAACTCGCCTTCTTGTCTAGAGTGTGGTAGAGGGTACTTGGTGTATCATTGCTGTTTTCCCTTTCTACTGTTACGAATGTGTATGGGGCTAGGAGAAAATATTATAACTTTATAATAGGGTTTAAAAACGTGGTTTATTAAAATTTAATTTTATTTAAATAATTATTTTTCTATACAAAAATCAAAACTAATCTAAGACTTTTACTGTCTCATTTCCTAATCTAATTCCCCCAGTACAGTCAGTTCTAATTCGCCTGTATTCCAATACCTTCGTTTTACATTTGTCGATCTTTATCTTATAATATATTTTGAAGACATTACACATTCCGTTAAATTGCTCTTCCTAGTTGCAGTGGCTTCAGCGAACCTCAAAGCTATTGTTTCTTCTCCTTGAATTTAAATAGGTTTCCAAACTACTTGTTGGTTTCTTGCTCAGGGTGCAGACTAAATAACATCAGGGACAGGCTACCACCCTGCCTGACTCCCTTCTCAACCACTATTTTCCATTTCATACCTGCGACTATTATAATTGTAGTCTGGCGTCTGTACAAGTTGTTATTAACCTTTTGCTCCCCATATTTTATCTCTGCTACTTCCAGAATTTCAGAATGTTTTCCAGTCAAAAATGTCATAAGTTTTCTCTAAATCAACAACCCACCTTCAAAGATATGTCGTAAGTCAGTACTGCCTCGCGTGTTTCTGCATTTCCCCAGAACCAAAACTGATCTTCCCCTGAAACACGTCGACTGTTAACATGCCGACACATTCCATAAATAAGTCCAGATTAAGTTCTCACACGCGATAAAGACGTAATATATTTATTCAGTCAGAAAAAATAACTAGCTTTTTATGGAATTGATTACATTTTTTCCTATTTTTCTCTCCGTATAAACATAGTAATGGTATTTGGGATCCTTCTTAGCTATCTGTAAAAATCGCTCTGGTGATTCAGAGTAATTGAATAGTGTGAGTCTGTTTCTGTGGTTGCACACACTATCGTCGAACAGAGAAGTTGAAAGCCGTCTTTGAGTTAAGGTTGCCTTTATCTGTCAACTTTGGCGGTAATGGGAATTGTCAGGAACGGTCAACGAACAGCTCTGTCTGGTCGTCGCCAGAGACTGGAGAGAGATGACACTTGTACACACCACTGGAATGAAGGTATACCCTTCGTATGAGAATCCTGCAGAATCTGCTAACGTCTTCTGTAGGTAAATCAAGGTGTTGTCTGAAAAGCTTGACGGAATCTTCTTATCTTCCACGCGACGTATAATGTGTTTTGCCTGTTCTTGTACAAATTTCTGTTTTAAATTATTAATATCGGGATCGTTTCGTTGTATGTTGGACCACGTATTGAAACTATACCTGGATGAGTTTCACATAAAGGATGACACTGGCACACATGCTGCGGTTCATGATTTAAAAATTTTTAAGCTCATATCGTTTACTCTCAAATAGAGGCAAATCGTGGTGTGTAGTCTGCATTATTCGTCTATCCAACCATCCACCGCCTTCACATCCTTTCCCTGTGTCTTTACTTCTTTAGAATCGAAGAGAAACCCGTGGCGCTTTTTATTCTCTCTCTCTCTCCCCTCCACACATACACTCACCCACCCACCCACACACACACACACACACACACACACACACACAGACACACACACACACAGCGCGCCCGCGCGTGCACGCACAGAATTCAGTAAAAGCGCCATCAGACTATTGGATAAAGAAAAGACTGAATTCGCGCACAATCGTATTTTACTTAAATAAAATTCAGTTCTCTTGCGGCAAATCTCATGTGCAAGCATGCTGAATTGAAAATGAAGCCTATCAGAGAAATTATGCAATTTAACCCAGCTCCTAAAATAGAAACTTTTTCCAGTTACTTTTCCATTTCAGCTACATATTTCAGGAACGTGTTATGCAGTAGTGTACGGTCGGTCCATAGCCACACTTCATTCAGAAAGAGGCTGAAGCACTTCTCCTTTATTGTGGAGTATCCTCCCTCTCGGTGAATGTAACTACTCCGCTTATCTAACTGCGCAATGGTATCTGACCGCTTTTCTTTCCATCCTTTCATCCTATCTGAAATTTGATGTGTTTCCTCGTGGTTCATCCCGAAATTTTCTTCATCATTTTTATGTTCTCACTTACGTTAATATTAACAAAAAGTTAAGAACAGTTCCTGATCAACGCAGATATAATATTGTATTGTTGTTGGTCTCTTCAGTCTCAAGGCTGGTTTGATGCAGCTCTCCACGCTACTCTGCTTTGTGCGAGACTGTTCATTCTGCATAACTGCTAAAAGTTACATCCATTCGAACCTAATAACTGAAGGCAATCTTTGATCTCACTCTACAAGTTTTAACCCCTCCCCCTTTCCACCTCCATATACACGTCGATTAGCAAATAGATTTTCCTAAGAGTTGTTCCAAGGAGTGATTTTACAGACGACCTCTTCTTTTAATCAAGTACTGTCATTTTTCTTTTTCTTTTTTTTTTTTTTTTTTTGCCCCGTTCGATTCAGCGTCTCGTCATTAACTATCTGCTGGACCCCTCTAATTTTCTGCGTTCTCCTGCAACACGACATATCAAAAGCTTCTACTCTCTTCTTGCCTCTTCTGTTTATCGTCCATGTTTCACTTCCATATAACGCTACCTTCAGACATGGATTTTCAGACGAGATTTCCTAATTCTCAAACTGATATTGTATGTTAAACTTTCCTTATCCAAAACACCCTTCTCATATTCAGAAACAGCGCAATTTTCAGTTTGGCTTTTATGTCGACTCTGTTTTGGCCATCGTCAGCCATTTTCCGTCCAAGTAGCAAAAAATGTCTACTATAATACTTCTACTATCTTTAATTATCTAATTCCCTCAGTGTCACCTAATTTATTTCCACTATATTCCGTTACCATTGATTAAGTTCTATTGATATTTGTCTAACAATATCTGTCCAAGTCAGTATCCATTTTGTTCAACTACTCTTACAAGTAATTTACTATCTCCGATAGTATTACAATTTCACTGGCAAGCCTCAAATTCTTTCTTCTTCTTGCTGAAATTTAATTCCCTTTCCAAATGTCTCCTTCGTCTGCTTTATCGCTTGCTTAAGAAACAGGCTGAATAACTCGGCGATATGCTACAACTCTGTCTCACTCCTTTCTCATTTAGCTGTTTCCCACTCACGTCCTTCGACTGTTGTAAGTGCAGTCTGGTTTTTGTGCAAATTGTAGACATCCTTTCGTTCCCTGTATTGTATCCCTGCTACACTCAGAAATTCATGAACGCACCCAGTCAACAATGTCAAAAGCCTTCCCTAAATGTGCAAATGCTGTAAAGGCTTGGCCTTCTGCAGTCTGTATTCCAAGATGAGTAGTAAGATCAGCAATGCGTTACGTGTTCCTGCATTTCTCTGGGAGATAAAATGTTATTTGTACTATACCTTACCTTTTTAAATAAATTGGTATATTAAGATTAGAAAACGTCAGTTGATAAAAGCTGATGATTTACATAGTATCAACAAGATTTATATCATTAAATAGGCCAAAATGGGATGACAGCGGTAAGTAGTTAGAGAATAATTACCTCTTGCAGCATCCCAGAGTTTCAAGGTACGATCTTACAACATTTTCGAAGCTCGAACCGTACGAATAGCGTCCTTCAACAACTCTGGACGGTTTCAGGAAAACCAATAGTACGAAACACAGCCCGCTCTTTTGATACGCAGCAGTTTATAGCTGTAGATATAGGTGAACAATTACCATCTATTTTCACAAATTTCCGGCAGGCGTTAGACATTGTAATCCATTATAGACTTACGGGCAACATTCGACAAAATGGAGCAACTACACAATGGAAACTATTAGCGGACCTGAACTGAGGATCTTCAACTGAATCTAAAATAACGCCGGTTATACCACACAGGAGTGTGATAGGACCGCTTGAGTTCTCAATAAACACAAACGAGTTATCAGGCATACTCAAATTGTTCGCTGACGATGATTTTGTTTACAGATGAGTATACTCTTTGGAAGCGTGTAATGAAACTTTTCAAGGTGCGGGGCCACATCATCGCTTCTTTCATCGCACTTTATTGTACTCCACTCTTGACTGGATGACAGAGGAGTGAGTCTACTGAAACGCGAAAGGTACATTCGGCTCTGACAACACTTCGAGTCAGCAGTGGTGGAACTTTGCAATGACTGCGATGAAAGTACACAGTTACGACAAACACACGCAGTAGCTAGGCAGCTACTTGCTTTTTTAAAATGCGGAACATACCTCGGGAACAACATACTAAGTCACTGTACTGGCTTTCAGTCATTCGATACCAGCCAATAGGAATTAAGATAAAAACTAGTTTCGATGAAAGTTTTCGGTCCCCGCTCTCACACTCCTGCCCTTCAACCAAAAATAGCGTCCTTGATAACCTAACTATAGCAGTAAGACGAAATTACTCTACATTAAGATATGAACGGGCCGTAGGCATACCTGATGAGAATCGCTTGCAACAATATCCCAAAATGACGTTATTATAAGACCAAAGACGCTGCAGTATTTGATAATATTGTGGTATACTGTGTATTAGAATTGGCTTATTTCGGCGTGACTGCCATCTTCAGCCTTCCGCGGTGGCCGTGCGGTTCTGGCGCTGCAGTCCGGAACCGCGGGACTGCTACGGTCGCAGGTTCGAATCCTGCCTCGGGCATGGGTGTGTGTGTGATGTCCTTAGGTTAGTTTGGTTTAAGTAGTTCTAAGTTCTAGGGGACTTATGACCTAAGATGTTGAGTCCCATAGTGCTCAGAGCCATTTGAACCATTTGAAGCCATCTTCAGGTTATCTGTGGAAAGTACATAGTTTGGTACAATATTTCAAATTATTAAGGAGATAATTTAAGACATATTGAATTATGGCTTGCTACGTACATCGGGTGGTCTTGATACTCCATATCACATCGATATCTCAGTTGCTCTCACACTGTTGTATAAGTTTGCTCCTTTGCTATAGTAGATGTTAAGCTTTTTGTTGAAGCAGCTATTTGTGTAAGTGTGAACTTTGACTACACCAAAGAACGTTTGTAGCTGTTTGTGTATTCATACTTTGTGTGTTTCGATTTGATCCCTTTGACGGTCACATAGTTTTGTACCTTTTGCATTTATAAGGTACCAGCTATTAAGCGTGGAGTTATGAACAAGGATGCACTACTGTAGTTGTACCAAGGCACAGCGTGTTTATGTGGACTCTGTTCTACATCTACATCTACATTTATACTCCGCAAGCCACCCAACGGTGTGTGGCGGAGGGCACTTTACGTGCCACTGTCATTACCTCCCTTTCCTGTTCCAGTCGCGTATGGTTCGCAGGAAGAACGACTGTCTGAAAGCCTCCGTGCGCGCTCGAATCTCTCTAATTTTACATTCGTGATCTCCTCGGGAGGTATAAGTAGGGGGAAGCAATATATTTGATACCTCATCCAGAAACGCACCCTCTCGAAATCTGGACAGCAAGCTACACCGCGATGCGATGTTAAGACAGAATGCTGTGACAATTATGTATTTCTACATTTGGTTGGGTCATATTTGACAAAAATGTATGCACACTGCGTAAGGATTATGGTTTTAAAATGACGTTTTTTAATTCCTCCATTTTCTGTTATGCTTGTGTATATTCTGTAATCGTCTTTCTTGCACCTTACAGTTTTCGCCTGTGAAGATGATTGTAATACTCGAAACTGATAGAGAATAAACATTTAACTGTTCGGCTGATGGCATCATATGCTTGTACCAAAGAATAATACAAGTGTTAAATCAACCAAAGATTTTACTTTAATTACAGATAGCAATTAAAAACATTAGATCTTGAAATATGACTTTACACAATAAATTATCTGAAAAAAAACTGAGTAGTACCCAAACCTAAATAAATTAAATCTTATCTGGATTTCCCGTTGTTCCTCTGCATAGTCAATTAAAACTAAATTGATATTTAGTCATTTTGCTGATAATTTCTTACGTGATTTTGACAAAATCCTGTCTACTTCTGAAAATAAACCCCAACGAAGGCACTGATGTCGTCGAAATTGTCAGGTATTCGTTGGCCAGCTTATACAACTGGGGGAGTAAACTTTTCATGCTTTCCCATTGTTCTGAAAGATTAGCCCACAGTCTTGATGAAAATGCTGTCAAATAAACGCTCATTCCATCTTTTTGGTCAGACAGAGTAGGTTTCAAAGAGGCGGTTGCACCAAATCTTTCCTTTTATTTACTCCAAAGTTTATATTCGACTTCAAGAGGTTCGCAATAAATCATTACTAGCGTCATTCGACATAATACCTGCTATAAAGTACGATATGAGTAAAAGAATCAACTGAAAAAATCGAGTAAGAAAGTGTCGGTGTGAAGATGACAACAATTATTATCCCCTGGAGTGTGGCAGGTATGCCATATGTAGGGGGCGTATGGGGGGGGGCGGAGGGGGACATGGGGTTAGCACACCTTTCGGATTTCTAGGCCTTTGAGCGGCTGCTTCCCATTCATACGAGGGCTATTCGGAAAGTAAGGAACGATAGGCCGCGAAATGGAAACCACAGTGAAAATCAAAGCTGTTTTATTTGCAAAGGTTAGCTACACCTTCCACCTACTTATCCACACAGTCGCCGCTCAGACTTCAGACATCTGTCGTAGCGTTGTACCAACTTTTTAATTCCTTCGTTATAGAAGACAGCTGCCAGTGCTTTTCGACAGTCTTCTGCTTTGGACTGCAGCTCAGTGTCTGTGTCAAAATATTGTCTTCATAGCCAGCGGTTCATTTGAGCAGAGATGAACCTCAGAGGTAGACAATTACAAGCTGTATTGTGGGTGATCAGAACTTCCCATCGAAAACGCTGCAGGAGCATCTTCATTGCCGCTTCAGAGTGAGGCCAAGAATTGTCGCGTTGAACAAACCGCCTGACAGTTATGTGGATTGCATAGCTTCAGGCGAAATCTTTCGCCAGGCCCTCATACTTGGCGGGAGACGCTAATTTCTAACCATCTTTATGTTCTCACTGTGAGCCCAGAACTGAAAGGAGCGACATGATGCGATCGATGGGCATACTAGACACAGTGCCCAAGCATCTGTGCAAAGCTTCACCAGATTTTCACTGTATTTTCCATTTCGCGACCGATCGTTACTTACTTTCAGATTAACCCTCGTAGATAGCTTCCCTGTTAGCCTCAAGACGGTGAATGCACCGCCTCCCCCCCCCCCCCCCCCCCCCAACAACAATGAAGAAAGAACCAGAGTCTTTCGCGTGGTAGTCAGATAAGCTTTCAGCTCAACTACGGATGCGGATTTCCAGTTTATGTAAACAGGAAAAGTATTTCACATTCATTCAAATAGTAAATTAAATGTATATTCTTAGCTCCACCAGTAGTAATTATTTTCGCATACAGACTATGTCGTATGGGCTCAGAGAATGTGATTAACTACTACTTCCGAAGTAGGTTTTCTGCCTTAGAAATTAAACGTGGCTTCGAAGTAATAGGTAGCTGTTGGAAAATGTTATTTTCGTCTCACTGTGGAAAACGGGTACCTGGCTTTCCAGACAGAATTCCTTCCTCCTATAGCTCAACAAATAGCGTACTCTAAAACGGCGTAATATTGAATGCTAGCGGTAGGTGGCACGAGAATGAACTTTATGTAAACAGTAGTATTGCAAACGCAGCAACTGTGAAAGGTTCGCTCCGTGGAAAGAGAAGAAACAGGGGCAACTGAATATGACTTCAGGCTTTACGAAGTGCTAACATTACGAAACATGGAACACAGCAGCTCTACCTCTCTGCTCTGGAGCAATAAAAAGGAATGGAGATGGAGACAGCTCCAGACATTCTCTACTGGGAGATCCACACTGTTATTGGAGCTTAATTTCTACGGTATAGGAATTAGACCCATCAGTGAAACGAGATAGGTAAGACAGTAAGGATAAATTGTAGGGTTGTGTTTAGCGAAAATCTCGGTGGTGTAGACTAAAGGAGAAAAATCCTCTCGTGAGTCAGCACCTTTACAGCCCTACCCCGTAGGTAACTGCCGCAGCAGCCGAGACATGTATTGAGGGCGAAACACACAGCCATTATATGTGCGTCCATTGTTCCGGATAACTCAGCACCATTCGACGTTACTGGTCCCTTTATGAGATTTAATTTAAATTACTTGAGCAGGAACGTCAACGTGTTGTCCGCAGATTACGTTTTTTTCAGTCCCTTGTTTTTTTTCCCTCCCTGGCGTACCTCTACGCTCAGTTAATTATGTTGCGTTATTCGCTAATGGCGTTGCGTAATGAGTGGCTGCAGATGCAGGGCGGGCCATCATTGCGTAATTTGTCGGGAAAATTGCTCCGTCTGCCAACTATTTCGAATTCTGTTGCCGGACGGAATCTCGTACGGCCGTGCAGAGGGAGCGTACCGAGTGTGGCGTGGGAGCTAGTGTGTGTGAGGAGGCGGTACCTTCTCCTTTGCGACCCTACACAAAGCTACGTTTGTCTCGAGGTGGAGGGAGTACGTTGGTAAAGAGGGAAAAATAATAATTCTACATCTTGCTTTGTAAAAGCCGTCGTGAAATCATAGCTGAAGAAAGTAGTAGTACATAGTTTAACCTTTTCAGACCCCCTGGCTACAATTGTGTACATTAACTTTTACTGTGCCTTAGTTTGCAAGGGAAGCATTTTTTCCCAATGGGAACCTGCGGTACACATTTGTGAATGTTCATCATTTTCATAATCCAAAGTGCTGCCAACTGTTGGGCATCACTACGAAAATATTAGCAAGTCAGTGTAGAAGTGCGCAGCAGCTCCTGACCACCGGAATACGTGGCTGTGGTTAGTTCGCTATGTTCTGCTATACAATTGAATATTGTTATTGTTATTTTGCATGGTAATTATTGAATACTTCTTAATTAGTCATTTTACTCCATAAAATAAAGCCAAGTGTACAAAGTATGTTTTGAAAACGAATGCATATTTTTGTATAAATCTTACATCTAAAATCACAAGAAAATCACATAAAAGCATTACATCATAAAGAAAAATTTTCTTTTCTCAAGAAGAAATTCAGGTCTGAAAGGGTTAATAAACGTTGCACGGAGCTCTTGCCGTGTCAGTTTTGGATGCAATCTCAAGCTTTCGCAACTTCCTCCGTCGCCGTCAGGAGCTACTACGACGAAAACTGGAAGTTATATTGAAAAGTTTTTTCCCTTCTGCGACTTTATGGATGCTAGAATGAGACGAACCAATATAATTACGAAAAGTTAAAAACAAATAATCGGAGATATTCAAAACAAATATCCTACGACATTTAATCTACTTCACTAGTAAATTGGAGACGGCGTGTGTTATTTGTGGTTCTCTGCAGAATAACCGCATTTTGCGTACCATATCAAGTGTCAGACAAGTTATATGTTGCGATTACGGGAGCCACACGGCCACAGGTATTATAAAGCCAAGTTACGTTCAGTCCAAGTAGCGGTCCTCCATATCACACTGCCTACGGATTAGTTCCGACAATGATTGCAGAGGAAGTCGTCGAAACTTTGAGATTACACACAGAAATTTGACATGGCAAGAACTCCTTGAAGTATTAACTCAAAAGTATCGTCGAGAAAAACTGCGGTCTCAAAGAACATATTTTCTCGTGCAATTTCAAATGCAATGAGATATCGTGGAACACATAACATATCTCACGCTTTGCACTCCACGTTATTCGTTATAAATCTTACAAGTACTGTCATTGTTATCAAAAGACTCACTAGCAAATATTTTCTACGCTATCTGTATGAGGATATGAATGAGGGTAGGGGAAAATATTTTATACTCTTTTGTCCAGTTTAAAAACATTTTATGTAAAAAAATTAATTTTGTTTACGTAATTACTTTCTGTCAGACTTTCGAGTTACCCTATTTAGTATAACACTGGGCCATTACTTAACTGATTAAATTAGAAGGAAGGACGATTATGAATGTTGTTACTAGGCACCGAATGAGCAGATTGAAATTCAAGCACAGCTGAAGGCTGCTTTGAGTATTGTCGAGATGCTGTACAATAAGTGGGGTAGTCGGGAGAACTGATCCGAAAATGAAAATCAAATGAGATTCGTAGCACTCCAAACACTGCCCAAGCAAACAAAGAATGCTCAATGTGAGGCTGTCCACTAACTAGAAGTGGTGTGTCAGATGCTCTGTGCAGGGCGAGCAGTGTGAGGGGAGAGCCCAGGGTTTCAGTCGCATCCACCTCCTGAACGTGCTTCAAGTCGTGTCTGCATCTTGTGGTGAATCCGAGTCAGTGTGACGCACTTGTACTTCAGGCGTGGCGTCCCGTGTGAACTTCAAGCGTATGCTACCTCAGCATAGTGGCAACGTTGTTAAGACAGTGAAGTCACATGTAGGAAGTCGTCCGTTAGGACCTCCATCTGGCCATGCAGATGTGGGTTGTCTGCGGGTCCACAAAATCGCCTTAGGCCAATGTTGGCACAGTTCCTTTGAAAAACACGTGACCCACAGCCTTCCCCATCCTTGTCGTATGGTTCAAATGGCTCTGAGCACCATGGGACTCAACATCTGAGGCCATCAGTCCCCTAGACTTAGAATTACTTAAACCTAACTAACCTAAGGACATCACGCACATCCATGCCCGATACAGGATTCGAACCTTCGACCGTAGCAGCCGCGTGGTTCCTTACTGAAGCGCCTAGAACCGCTCGGTCACAGCGGCCGGCATCCTTGTCGTATCCAAGATTGTCAAAAATGGCTCTGAGCACTATGGGACTTAACTTCTAAGGTCATCAGTCCCCTAGAACTTAGAACTACTTAAACCTAACTAACCTAAGGACATCACACACATCCATGCCCGAGGAAGGATTCGAACCTGCAACCGTAGCGGTCACGCGTCCAAGATTGTCCTCCATTTGTGATAACCATGTCGTCGACGTGCAGTTAAGACCTAATCTTCATTTCCCCCTTCCTTCTTGCTTTCCTCTTCATTTTCTTCGCTTTCCTCTTCATTCCATTTGCTCCCCGCTATCTTTTCCTCATAAGCAGATGCAGTAGGGGCAACGCCTATTAAACTTATACTGTTCAAACGTACGATAAATGAGGGTCTCCTTTAAGCAGATGGTACCAAACGATAGGAGGTGAGCGGTAGGGCCATGTGAACTCAGTCTGAGCAACTCATACAGTATACTGCACAGGACATCACAGCAGAAATTAAACGAGTGTGGTGGAACCAAATCAAGATTGTTTCCCACGTTGAAGCAGTGTGTGTTGTCTGAATATGAGCTAATACTTCGTTCCTTTGGACGACTGGCAGACATAGTTGAAACAAGGGCTATTTAGTTGTTGGCAAAGCTCTCACACTCTGCCTCATTCTTTTTGGAATGATTTTGCGCCTAATGGAAGAGCGAAAGCAAAGACGTAGCCAATCTAGCTTCGGCATTCTTCGATTAGGGACTAAGGTTTTCGGAATTATACAGTCCATATCCGCAACTGCGTATGACTAAGTGGAACGTAAGCAGTTGCTCTTTAGTTTAGACTACTCTGCGTTGAGTCACGATTTGCATTGCTGCAGAGGTTTCCAAAATACCAGATCAAGTGGAATATTAATATATTGTTATGAACCCTTCTCGGGTGATCAGCCGTGTGGTCGCGTCGTCTTGTCGCAACGTTTCGGTAAGTTTCGTACCCATCATTCTCAAGTGTTCCTCGCTTGAGGATAATGAGTACGAAACTCTTCGAAACGTTGCGACAAGACAACGCCACAACTCGGCTGATCACCCGAGAAGAGTTCATCACTGTAATATGCCTAGAAAACCTGCAATCGCATTTATTAAAATATTACGAGGGTGAGACATATGAAAACAAATTTGTAGTAACAAATCGAAATTTCGCGCCGTTATCCTGTAAGTGGGTAAGCGTGCTACAAACAGCGTGCAGAATGGCCTGTAGATGGAAGAATAGTGCAGATGCACCCATACCGTCGCAGTATCATATAAAGATGACCGCCCCACTTCCGACTTGCACCAGGGAAGAACAGCGTTCTGTTACTCGGTTTTTGCGTAGTGAAGGTGTGAAACCTATTGAAATTCATCGACGAATGAAGGTTCAGTACGGTGATGCATGTTTGTCACAGCAGCAAGTCTACGAATGGAGTAGGAAGTTTGCAAATGGTGTGACTTCAGTGGAAGATGTTCCTCGACCAGGTCAGGCACAACGAGTAGTGACTCCACAGAACATTGCAGCAGTTGAAGCCACAGTGAACTAAAACCGCCGAGTGACACTGAATAACATTGCAGCATGTTTACAGATTAGTCATGGTTCAGCACACCACACTGTGCATGATGTGCTCCAGTTTGACAAAGTGTCTGCAAGACGGGTGCTACGGCAGATGACTCCTGAAATGAGAGAACGACGTGTTGATGCTTGTGAAGAACTTCTTCGGCGCTTTGAACGAGAAGGTGATGGCTTCCTTGCAAGAATCGTTACTGGGGACGAAACCTGGGTTCACTTCAACCAACCGGAAACGAAGAGAGCGAGCAAGGAATGGCGCCATTCCTCATCACCAAAGCCAAAGAAGTTTCGAACAGAACTATGAGCAGGGAAGGTTATGCTCACTCTCTTTTGGGACGAAAAAGGCGTCATTTTGGAGCATTACATGCCTGGAGGGACCACTGTCACCCGTGTATCATACACAGATCTAAAAAATCATCTGCATCCTGCAATCAAACCGAAGCGACATGGATTGTTGTCAGCAGGTGTCCTTTTGCAACATGACAAAGGCCCCACACTGTCTGTACAACAGTTGAAACAATCACAGACCTGCATTTTGAGTGTCTTCTTCATCCACCATACTCACCAGACCTTGCCCCAAGTCATTTTCATATGTTTGTACCACTCAAAGACGCAATGGGAGGAAAGAAGTTCCGTTCTGATGAAGAGGTACGCCACGCGATGCAAGAGTGGTTGCGCGGACTACAAAAATAATTTTTTTCTAAAGGAATTTATGCACTTTGTAAGCGCTGGAGGACTTGCATTGAGCGTGGGGGAGATAATGTTGCAAAGTGATACAGCTTTGTACCACTTCTGCACAATAAATAATATTTAAAAAAATATTAAAGGTTTTCATTTGACTCACCCTCGTAGTTTTTCAAAGAAATCGGGACTTGTTTTCCCTTTTCTGATAATAGTTCGCTTCAGATAATTAGAATCCGCCGTAAATTTCAGGTGAAAGGGGTTTCCCGTCCACTATCTAAGATTGTCGATCTTCTGGGATCTGTGAAGGCTATTTTTTTATTGCAGAAGGCTGGAATTTACAAAATACCTTGCCACGGTGGTATAGTTTACAGAGGCCAGACGACACACACCATGGAAGAACGTGGGTACGGACATCATCGCTGTATTCGCCTTTTGGAACAAAGTAATATTCCGACTGCCGAAAATTGTATCTCCAAAGGACGCTCAATGGAGTATGATAAAACAATAATTTTGACCACAGCAAGATATTTTTGGGACTCCATTGTCAAAGAATCCGTGGAAATACGCGTGGTGGAAAATAGGATGAACCGTGGCAGATAATGCGTGTAACCCTATCATCTCTACGATTTTCTGTAATCGAAGACAACGGAATCCGCCGATGGCCGTGGCGAACGTCAGTTCTGAGAACAACCCAGTTTGCAGTTCCGCCAGCGAGGGTGCTGTCGCCGGGTAGTGTCCGCCATCACGATCTCGGCGCATGCGCAGAATACTCAAGTGCGTAATAAATTACGGAGTGGAAGACGATCTCTGTCAGTCTTCGTAGTCTCACCTAACGAGACAGGCAAGTGCTGTGTCGAAATATCTTGTAGTGTAGTTAACGACAGCTGTCTGCAAGCCCAAAATTTCTTTGAACTTTCAATTTGTCGGAAAAATTCTTAAGTTCACAATATAGTAGTTACCAACTGTAGAAGACTTGCAAAAAATCTAAATTTTCAAACATTATTGATTAAAGGATCTTCTCCACCAGGCAGTATATGGTAAATTCGTGGCAGTAGACAAGAAGCTTATATGAACTGTGATACAGGTTGAGCCTTAATGCAAAATGCTTCAGTCGAGAACATCTATCAATGACAGAAAAAAACTGTTAGCTGGATCCTTCTATTCGTCGCGCGACTCACCTCCAAAAGTAGCTCGCAATTTCTTAGAGAACTCAATCTCACTGATAGGTGTATTACTTATATATAACAGAGTGGGGCGGGGGAATCGGTAATTTATTACTGGAAGACGAGAAAAATTTCTACTAAATCGTTGCAAAATCTTTATCTAAATATTATGTAGAATGAATAGTATGGAACTGTACCCACATGTAAATATATTAGATTTGTTGCTAACAGTCAGAACTAATCTCTTGGGCAGAGACTGGAATGTGTGGACATGAGGTGGTTCTAGCAGCAATGAGCACAAAGGTAAAAAGTCTATATGTTGATTGAAATCGATAAGGAAGAGGTTACCTCATTACGCAGACAGCAGCTAGACCCATTTAAATCAAGAAAGGAACTTTCAGAGGGAAGATGGCTTAACTTCAAGCGAACAGTCGATAAAGCTCTAGTAATGAATCTACCTATCGGAGCTATTGAAGGCCGTGGAAACCCTCTTGATACAAAAGAAACGACAAACAACTTTTTTCAAACAGCGTTTACTGCCCGACACGTTCAGGGAAAAATAGAAAACTTACGCTGAGGTGACAAAAGCCATGGAACAGCGATGTGCACTTAATACAGATGGCGGTACTATCGCGCACACAAGGTATTAAAGGGTAGTGCATTGGCGCAGCCGTCATTTGCACTCAGGCGATTCGTGTGAAAAGGTTTCCGACATGACTGTGGCTGCACGGCGGGAATTAATAGACTGAACGAGCAGTGGTAGTTGAAGCAAGTAAGGATGGGACACTTCGTTTTGGAAGTCTTCAGGGAATTCAATATTTCCAGATCTACAGGGTCAAGACTGGGCCGAGAACACCACATTATCAGGCATTACCTCTCACCACGGACATCGCAGTGGCCGACGGTCTTCACTTAACCACCGACAGCAGCGGCGTTTGCATAGAGCTGTCAGTGCTAACAGACAAGCAACTCTGCATGAAATAACCGTAGAAATCAATGTGAGTCGTACGAGGAACATATCCGGTACGACAGTGCTGCAAAATTTGGCGTTAATGCGCTATGGCAGCAGTCGATCGACGCAACTGCCTTTGCCAACAGCCCGACGTCGCCTGCAGGGCCTCTCGTGGGCCGTGACCGTATCTATTGGACCCTAACCGACTGCAAAACCGGGACCTGGTCAGATGAGTCCCGATTTCAGTTGGAGAGAGCTGAGGGTGGGGTTCGAGTGTGGACCAGACCCCACGAAGCCTTGGACCTGAGTTGTCAACAAGGCACTGTGCAAGTTGGTGTGGGCGTGTTTACATGGAATGGACTGGGTCCAGCACCGATCATTGATTGTAAATGGTTATGTTCGGCTATGTGGAGGTCATTTACAGCCATTCATGAACTTCACGTTCCGAAACACTATGGAATTTTTGTAGATGGCAATGCGGTATGTCACCGGGGCACAATTATTCGCGACTGGTTTGAAGAATATTCCGGACAATTGGAGCCAATGATTTGGCCATCCAGATCGCCTGATATCTTTACAGTCGAACACTGATGGGACACAGTCGATTGGTCATTTCATACACAAATTCCTGCAGTGAAAACATGTTCGCAGTTACGGACTGCTATAGAGGCAGCAAGGTTCAATATTTCTGCAAGGGACTTCCAACGACCTGTTGAGTCCATGCTACCTTGAGTTGCTGCACTACGCCGGGAAAAAGGAGGTCCGACGCGATATGTGGAGGTATCCCCTGACTCCTGTCATCTGTGTTGACTGGCAAATGTTAGCTGAAATATGTTTAGATAACAGAAAGAAACTGCTACAAGATTTAACTAACTGACACTATAAAATATTATCTCAGGGTGCCTCACAGATCTCTAGGAAGAACTGGTCATGCGTTATGGCTGTCAGTAGCTGAAACATAAATATCTAGATCCTTTTTGACGATTTATGGATCGAAATAGATAACAGCAAAATTAAACCCGAAATGTTGAATTCTGCCTTCAAGTGTTGTTTTCGAATTAAATAAGAAATACAGGGTGTTTCAAAAATGACCGGTATATTTGAAACGGCAATAAAAACTAAACGAGCAGCGATAGAAATACACCGTTTGTTGCAATATGCTTGGGACAACAGTACATTTTCAGGCAGACAAACTTTCGAAATTACAGTAGTTACAATTTTCAACAACATATGGCGCTGCGGTCTGGGAAACTCTATAGTACGATATTTTCCACATATCCACCATGCGTAGCAATAATATGGCGTAGTCTCTGAATGAAATTACCCGAAACCTTTGACAACGTGTCTGGCGGAATGGCTTCACATGCAGATGAGATGTACTGCTTCAGCTGTTCAATTGTTTCTGGATTCTGGCGGAACACCTGGTCTTTCAAGTGTCCCCACAGAAAGAAGTCACAGGGGTTCATGTCTGGCGAATAGGGAGGCCAATCCACGCCGCCTCCTGTATGTTTCGGATAGCCCAAAGCAATCACACGATCATCGAAACATTCATTCAGGAAATTAAAGACGTCGGCCGTGCGATGTGGCCGGGCACCATCTTGCATAAGCCACGAGGTGTTCGCAGTGTCGTCTAAGGCAGTTTGTACCGCCACAAATTCACGAAGAATGTCCAGATAGCGTGATGCAGTAATCGTTTCGGATCTGAAAAATGGGCCAATGATTCCTTTGGAAGAAATGGCGGCCCAGACCAGTACTTTTTGAGGATGCAGGGACGATGGGACTGCAACATGGGGCTTTTCGGTTCCCCATATGCGCCAGTTCTGTTTATTGACGAAGCCGTCCAGGTAAAAATAAGCTTCGTCAGTAAACCAAATGCTGCCCACATGCATATCGCCGTCATCAATCCTGTGCACTATATCGTTAGCGAATGTCTCTCGTGCAGCAATGGTAGCAGCGCTGAGGGGTTGTGGCGTTTGAATTTTGTATGGATAGAGGTGTAAACTCTGGCGCATGAGACGATATGTGGACGTTGGCGTCATTTGGACCGCAGCTGCAACACGGCGAACGGAAGCCCGAGGCCGCTGTTGGATCACCTGCTGCACTAGCTGCGCGTTGCCCTCTGTGGTTGCCGTACGCGGTCGCCCTACCTTTCCAGCACGTTCATCCGTCACGTTCCCAGTCCGTTGAAATTTTTCAAACAGATCCTTTATTGTATCGCTTTTCGGTCCTTTGGTTACATTAAACCTCCGTTGAAAACTTCGTCTTGTTGCAACAACACTGTGTTCTAGGCGGTGGAATTCCAACCCCAGAAAAATCCTCTGTTCTAAGGAATAAACCATGTTGTCTACAGCACACTTGCACGTTGTGAACAGCACACGCTTACAGCAGAAAGACGACGTACAGAATATCGCACCCACAGACTGCGTTGTCTTCTATCTCTTTCACATCACTTGCAGCGCCATCTGTTGTTGAAAATTGTAACTACTGTAATTTCGAAAGTTTGTCCGCCTGAAAATGTACTGTTGTCCCAAGCATATTGCAACAAACGGTGTATTTCTATCGCTGCTCGTTTAGTTTTTATTGCCGTTTCAAATATACCGGTCATTTTTGAAACACCCTGTATGACGACAGGCATTACCAGTCAAATCAAAAAGGAGCTCCATCTTGCTATTAAGACTTGCAAAATATGATTTCAACATGGAAATAAAGCTTTCCAGAACCCGTCTCAATAACATACTTTCGCCTTCGTTGTACGAGGAATATATTCTGAACGTTTGGCCGTATCTTTTTCATACAACCTGCGTATAGAGTTTGCAACTTAATTCTCTATGTTATTGACTCTAATATAGCGCTTTTCACTCAAGCACACAACCCAGAAACTATGAAAGAGAACAAGTCACATGATCTACAAGAAATGGAGCAGAACTGGTGCACTAAACCGACGTTCAGTTTCACTCAACTATATTTCTATGAGATGATGTAAGTAAAGACATAATGACCTACCTGGAAAAATTACCTTCATCAAGAAACACAGAAGGGAATCAGAAAACATCAGTGATGTGAAACCCAATTCTCTTTCTTCGTACACGATATTCTTCTGCCAATAACGGAGTAAACAAGAAGATTCGATGTTTCTCAACTTTCTGAAAGTTTTCCAAGCAATAAAACACCAAAAAGTACAAATTAATGTTCGTGGATGATGATGTACTCGGATTGGAACTGAATCCAAAATTTATTCCCAGGTATAAAGCATCACATTACCCTAGACTGAGCGTCAACGGATTTCCTCCATATATATATATATATATATATATATATATATATATATATATATATATATATATATATATATTGTAAATCGCATTGATTTAGGTCGAGGGAATGGTGCGGGTAACTAAGTACACTATGATCCAAAGCGCTTTATGATACTGTTCTAGATGCATTGGTGATTTGTGCTCTCGAATTGTCCTGTGTGAAGGACCCGTTAATCTTTTCGTTACTTCTTATATTAGTTCTCTGACAAATGATTGTATTATATTGTTCACACACCTATCACACGTTATTGTTTGATCGAAAAAGATGGGTCCAGTGATTCACGTTGCATTAATTGCATCCAACATCTACATATTGATCTATTTCCATATCTATACCGACATGGAGGATAGGTTCGTTACCACTATCACTTTCTGTCTTCTCCATTCCATTCGCGAATGGTGTGTGGGCAGAACGACTACGGTGATTTTCCGTGTGCGTTCTGATTTGTCTGATTTTTTCATCGTGGTCATTTCGCGAGACATACGTGGGAGGAAATAATATATCGCCCAACTCTTCTTCCAGCTTAACCTCTCGAAATTTAAACGGTAGCAACACCTCTCAAGTTCGTTGAACATTTCCATAACGCTCTCGCGCGTTCTAAACAATCCTGTGGCGATACATGCCGCTATTCGTTAGAAAATTTCTGTCCCTTAGGTAAACCCTTCTTGGTAAGGATCACACACTGCTCAACATTACTCAAGAATCGCTCGAACAGCTGTTTGATAAGCCACCGCTTTCACGTATGAGTTACACTTCCTTAAGATTCTTCCAATGAATCTCAGTCTGCCATATACTTCTCCTACAATATGTTCTAAGCGGAAATTCCATTTTAGTCGCTGCGGACGGTCACTCATTGGTATTTTAAGGTCATTGTTCTGTCTAGTGTTTCTTTACCAGTAACGTAATCGAAAAGTAATGGACCTCTTCGCCTATTTACACGTAAAATGTTACATTTAAGACGGGCGTTCAATAACTAATGCAACACTATCTTGCATCGGCCAGTTCAGGTTGAAAAAATGCGGAATTTGTTGCGGGACATGATAGAATATTCCTGCTTCAGCCCTTATAGTTCCACGAAGTTCCGATGGGTAGTGGCGATATACGAAGCCTTCGAAATGGCATGAACAAAAGCACGGTGAGTCGTTGGGCGAGACAACGCGTCCGATCTCCCAGTGTGCCGACAGGCCTCACACAGCTGTGACTCCTGCAATGTTGGAGCGTGTAGACACTCTCAGTCGAGGTGATCGACGGATCACAATCAAACACCTCGCTGCACAGTTGGGCGTCTTTGTTGGTAGTGCTGACAATCTCGTCCGCCAGTTGGGTTACTCAAAGATGTGTGCCCGCTGGGTGCCTCGCCGCCTGACAAAGTCCATAACGGGCAACAGAGGAAGATCTGTGCGGAGTTACTTGCACGTTACGAGGTTGATCGTGACAATTTTTTGTCGAACACTCGTGAGAGGCGATGAAACATGGGTTGATCACTTCGAACGGGAAACAAAATGGCCATACATGGAGGGGCGCCACATCATCTCTCCTCCGAAGAAAACGCCCAGAGCCGTACCCTCAGCCGGTAAAGGCATGGCGACGGTCTTCTGGGACTCTGATACCCTCCCTCACCGTGCTACAATCAGCTCGGAAATCTACTGTGCTACCCTCAGGAAACTGAAGAAACTACTAAAGCGTGTTCATCGCCATAAAAATGCAAACGAACTTCTCCATGACAACGAAAAACCTCGCACAACAACGAGCTACCAAGAGAAGCTCTCAAAACTTCATTGGACTGTTTTTCCTCACCCAGGTAAAGCCCGGGTCTCATACCATTCGACTTCCGTCTCTTTAGCCCGGTGAAAGATGCACTCAGCGGGAAGCAGTATGTGGATGTTGGCGGGGTTACTGACACAGCAAGACGTTGGCGCCGACGTCTACGAGTAGAGTGGTGCCATGCGGCCATACAGCCCTCCCAGTAAGGTGGCGTAAGGCTGTTGGGTTGGGGTTCTTTGGGGGAAGAGACCAAACAGCGAGGTCATTGGTCTCATCGGATTAGGGAAGGACGGGGAAGGAAGTCAGCTGTGCCCTTTCAAAAGAACCACCCAGGCATTTGCCTGGAGCGATTTAGGGAAATCAAGGAAAACCTAAATCAGGATGGCCGGACGCGGAACTGAACCATCGTCTTCCCGAATGCGAGTCCAGTATGCTAACCACTGCGCCGCCACGCTCGGTGAGTAAGGCCATCGCGTTGAGCGGAGATTATGTTGAAAAACAGGATTTTGTAGCCAAAAGAATGAGGGATAATATAGTGCATTGGAATCCTGAATAAAACCAACGTGCTTTCAGGGAAAAAAGTGTATTGCATTACTTATTGAACAGCCCTCGTGCATTTCGTACACGCAAGTCTGAAATACTAAACGGCGCAATGATTCTCTTGGGCTTTTCCCTATGACTGCTCTTAATTCTTCTATTTTATTCACTGATAATGCGCTTGTTTTTCTAGGCTTTTTTGTCTTAGGAATAACAAGTCTCCTGCAATATCTTTACCAATCTATGTATCGTCGAATCATCGGGAACGAGTACACTGGAAAGTTGTCGTAAGAAACCCAGGCGACATTCAACTTAGGAATTTGTTTTTGCATAGTTCTCCAGAAGATACGCTTGTTGGTGGTTCATATATACCTTAATGAACGGATACCACTCACAAAAAGAAATGAAACAGAAACGTATACTGAATTGTACAGGAAATGAGACAGAACTTAATAATGGTACGCGACCTACCACAAGTGGGAACGGGCCGCAGCGCCAAGCGCTGATGGGAGCCTGCCTACTACCTACGGAGGTGTCAGCACCCGCCCGTCGCCAGCTGCAACACTTGGGTCATACTTCAACACTGCCCAGTCACGTTAATGTAACCGCCTGTCAAAAGTACGAATAACGATCTTTTGCAGTGCGGACCCCTGAAGACGTATAGGAAGAGAGTCAATGAGGTTCTGGAGTGTACCTACAGGGATGTGCAGCAATGCAGAGTCCAGTGCCGTGGCCAACTGCGCTACCGTTCTTGATTGAGTATGCATGTCGCGTGCAATGCGATTGTGGTGCCCCCACAGATTCTCGACTGGGTTTGGTGGCCAGAGGAGAACGGTAAACTCAACTTGGTGCTCTACGAACCACGCACGTACACTGCGAGCTGTGTAACACGTAGCATTGTCCTGCTGGTAGATGCCATCGTGCCGAGGGAAAACAAACTGCGAGGAGGGATGCATACTTGCGTTGATTTCTTGAGCCATCCAGGATGACGAGATCACCTCAATGCCACGAAAACATTCCCTAGATCATAACGTATCGATCATGTTTGCTTTCAGACGTTCCATGTTCCACGTCAACCGCCATTTGTCCTTAGTAGCATAAAACGTGATTCATCTAGAGAGGCCACCTGCCGCCACTCAGTGGACTACCAGTTGTGGTACCGGCGTGCAAATTGCAGCCTTCGTCGTCGATGAACGGCAGTCAGCATGGGTGCGTGAACCAAGCCCCTGTTGCTGGAGATAGCTGAACGGTCGTTGAGGGGACACAGTTAATAGCCCCTTGGTTCATATGGTCGTGCGTTTCCTTAATCCTCAACAGTTGCGCGTCTATTCACCCGTAAAAATCTCCGCAGCAGTCGTTCGTCCCTGTAATCCATAGCCCGTGGTGCATTACAGTTGCCTCGGCGCCGGTTTCTGATAACGCCATTTTGCCATGCACGGCATACTTTAGCCAAGCGTGGCGCGCGAACAGTTTACAGACGCAGCGGTTTCGGAAATACTTCCGTCCTTGTCCCAAAAGCCAATGATCATGCTGTTTTGGAAGTCGTATTAATGGCTCAATTTCAGCATTACATAACTGCACAGTTCATCATATGCCCCCTCCCCCTCCCTCCCTCCCTCCCCCCCCCCCTCTCTCTCTCTCTCTCTTTCGCTCCTTCAGCCGATACGCTCTGTATCGTCTCCAGTATACCCTCCACTGCTATTGTGCCAGCCGCCATCTGCGAATGGTTATTGGAAGTTGACGTCGAACAAAGGCGGTGTCTCATTAATGTGACTGGAACGTGTACAGTCGCCATCAATATTTCACCCACGACATGTACATATACTTATGTCTAACTACTTCATTATCGTTTCTCCTACTACTGGATGGATGATACAGACAACTGTTCATTTCTTTCTTTCGCTTGTGCCTTTTCCCACACGTACGCAGGGTCGGCGTGGTTAATCGGATTTGGCAATGTTAGATTAAGGGGTGGCTGGATGCCCTTCCTGCCACCACCCCATACCCCCCCGGGACGGAATTAGTGTACCCCAACTGTCTGCGACTAGTGTAATCCATGGAATAATCCGAAAGTGTTCAGATGTCTGCGGGTCGTGTAACTGAGGCGGAACATGGGAACCAGCCCGGTATTCACCTAGGGGTGTGTGGAAATCCGCCTAAAAACCACATTAAGGCAGGCCGGCAAACCGACCGTCGTCGTTAATCCGCCGGGCGGTTTCGATACGGGGCCGGCGCGCTTATCCGAGTCCACGAAGCAGCGCATTAGCGCTCTGCGCTAACGTGGCGGGTATACAGACAACTGTTCATGTTCTACTACAATAACTGCTGACCGCTGTTGTGTCTGTAGCGGCGTGAGCCAAAGGCTAGGCTGTCGGTCGCCTGGAAAGGCGAAAGTCCGAAGGATGCCCTGCTGCTATCTCTAGTGGGACTAGTAGTGTCTGAAGGTTACGTCTTCGCTACACATCGTGCCACGTGATCCATGGATTCTAGTTACCATTATCGTCCAATTTGCTGCAAAATATTAGGCGACGCCTTCCACCTAAGAGTAGTAGCACGCCCACCAGGTCGATGAGCGATGAAGTTACCATTACCAGGGACACCTCGACACGCGCTCTATGTGACTGCTCAGCAAAACTGCTCTGGCAGCTATAAATACTGGCCGTCCGGCCAAGGCTGCAGTGTGGGCTTCCGCCTTGACAATGCCATTGCTCAAATGTGAAGAGCTGCCTGGGGGTCCAATTACAGCAACCATGTGTTGAGGGCCGAACTGAAGTCCGGCCAGCTGCCAAGCCACTGCGCACCAGACGCCTCCGTCCAGATGCAGGACCGAGCGAGGTGGCGCAGTGGTTAGCACACTGGACTCGCATTCGGGAGGACGACGGTTCAATCCCGTCTCCGGCCATCCTGATTTATGTTTTCCGTGATTTCCCTAAAATCGCTTCAGGCAAATGCCGGGATGGTTCCTGTGCAAGGGCACGGCCGATTTCCTTCCCCATCCTTCCCTCACCCGAGCTTGCGCTCCGTCTCTAATGACATCGTTGTCGACGGGACGTTAAACACTAATATCCTCCTCCTCCTCCTCCAGATGCAGGACCAGGTTTCATACCCGGATGCCTTGCCACCACACACCACAACTGTACTGGACGAGCTGCGGGTAATTGTAGATTATTGAGAAATAAGCTTTTCTACTGTCTTCTAGCTGCTTGTGGCTTAGCCTCTCCACCCTCCATTAGAGAACACTTGTACCCCTTACATTAAACATTCCACTCAATGGCAGTTCTGCATACAGAGAACTGTCCCACATACTGTGCTGTGGTTGGCCTCCACCTCCACATATACATCCGGTGGTTGGGGTTGGGTTGATTTGGGGGAGCAGACTAAACTGTGAGCTCATCAGTCTCATTGGATTAGGGAAGCATGGGGAAGGAAGTCGGCCGTGCCCTTTCAAAGGAATCATCCCGGCATTTGCCTAAAACGATTTAGGGAAATCACGGAAAACCTAAATCAGGATGGCCGGACGCGGGTTTGAACCTCCCTAATGCGTATACATACGGTTTTTCCTATATTTGTTTCTTTCTGATTCATGCAAGTGCGTGGAATATGAACCGTGGCCCGTCAGATGGTGTGCCAACCCTCTTTAGGGGTCATACACTTTATAATAATACCCAAAGTGTCGACGAAATCGTATAAACCTTTCAGCAGTGATTTAGCTTGACCACAAAGTTAGTGACTTGGTATGTGGGAGAACAGCACAGACCAGTAGTCTTTAGACTGCTTGAGAGTGAATGACAATGATGTCGATTGGCTCACATCTATATAGAAGTCACAATGCACTCATAGTGCACCCCTCCCCTGGCGTAGGAAACCTAGCAGGACATCTGTAGAGAGAACACAGTGAATGATACTGTCCATTTCAACAGCTAATCCAGTATTAGGGTGAAACGCAGCTCTCAGATACTTTTATCAAGTCGTCCCCAACACTGTCGGGTGTTCTATAAGCTCAGTTTGACGCATTACATCTATGAGACGATTCCGATAGTTCAGGGGAGATAATTTGCGTTCAGTTTTTCCTGATTTATAGAACCCAACCTAAACCACAGCACCTTCAACTTTTGTAGTCCTGTCTTCCTCAGTTGCGTGTAATAGTACGGTATACTGATAATTTTTACTTTATGAACCCTCTGACTACAACTGAATGAAACACAATCTTCGTGCCATACGCGTTTCGCCTTTATTTTCTGCAAGGCATCGTCAGTGGCCTGGAATATGTACTATTTAGTTTACATTTTGGTCAATGTACCTATAGGTTATGGATGGATGGAGAGGGTTGTATGGGCGCACGACGGCAAGGTCTTCAGCGCCCGCCCAGTGACAGATTGAGACGGGTGTCAAGAAAAGACTCAGAACAATAAGATAAAACAGAAAGTAAAACACAGGTGACAAGCGTGAAAAAATATGTGCCTAACCACACCGAAGCGTGGGACGCTGCATGCTGCCAGCAGTAAAACATGGACAACACAGGAAGAAAGTGGTAGAGGGAGCTAAAATAATATAGCAGATAGAAGTGGCTGGCTGACCGCAAGGAGAAACTCCTGCCTAAAAGTTTAGGCCAGAGTCCATAAACAGTTCTGGTGGTTGGTTTTTGCTATTATGTAGTAATATTCTGAACTGTACTTAAAGGGTGCGTGGGCGATTTTCTACATATTACGCTCTTACTGCATTTTTGGTGTTGCTCCTCTTCTTATAAATGCCAATTTGCGTTTTTTTCCCCCACATTTCACAGCACTAGGAAATGAACACTTGTTTTGATGCAATGTTTTGGTTTGTGTTATCGACTGTCAGATGTTGTTGCCAAAGATCGAATATTATGGCCAACTGTCGAGTGTAATTATTGAAGTATCTGTGATGTGTTTGTGAATGCATTTGTTTGTGTGTACGTACGTATGTGTGTGTGTGTGTTTGTGTGTGTGTTTTGGTGTGATATAATTTTTTTTGTGAGCTGCGTGTGTGTGTGTGTGTGTGTGTCTGTGTGTGTGTGTGTGTGTGTGTGTGTGTTTGTGTATGTTTGTGTGTGTCCAGAAGGCGAAAGGGGGGGGGACAGATTTGGCCGTATGTGTGTGTGTGTGTGTGTGTGTGTGTGTGTGTGTGTGTGCGTGTGTGTGTGTACGGAAGGCAAAGGGGGGGAGGTTTTTTTTTCCTGGTTGTGTGAGGGACGATTTTTAACTTATATGTAGAAAATCGCCTACGCAACCTGTAAGTACAGTTCAAAATATTACTACATAATAGCAAAAACCAACCACCAGAACTGTTTATAACATATAGATACAGTGACCAAAATGTAAACTAAATAGTACATACTCCAGGCCACTGAAGTTGCCTTGCAGAAAATAAAGGCGAAACGCGTATGGCACGAAAACTGTGTTTCATTCAGTTGTAGTCAGACGGTCCATAAAGTAAAAATCATCAGTATACCGTCATAAACCACAGCACGGTTAAGACATGGTATCAGTTTCAGGTGAAGTTCGATTAGATCTTCATCCTGATTTAGATTTACGCGGTTTCCCAAAATCAAATGGCTCTGAGCACTATGGGACTCAACTGCTGTGGTCATCAGTCCCCTAGAACTTAGAACTACTTAAACCTAACTAACCTAAGGACATCGAACCTGCGACCGTAGCAGCAGCGCGGCTCCGGACTGGAGCGCCTAGAACCGCACGGCCACCGTGGCCGGCTTCCCAAAATCGATTCAGACAAATTCCGTAGCTTTTTCTTTAACAAGCCTCTGCCCAATTATTTACACAAACGATTTAGTGATCCGTCTATAACCACCTAAATGTTGCAGGGTGAATTCTAAACTCACTTTACAACCAGATCGAGCAGGAGTTACGTGCTCATAGCTAAGCGTTTGCGGAGACTATACCAAATTAATCCGCGGAAACTGACATTGTTAGTGTGGTTGTGTCCTTAGAGCAATGACTGTATAGTGTTTCTGTCTGTTATCGTTCTTTTGACATGCCAATCTCTATCCGTTCGACGAACTCGTCTAGAAGGAGAAGACTCGCCAGTGACTGAGACCCAATTACGATTCTCCTATGTGGAGTGCAGTTGGCTGTGACGATGCACTTCCGTTTCCATAGCAGCGGAGCCATTCGGCCGTATGAGGCACCCAGCCGGCAACCGTGGCGTTCGTTTGCTGGTGAGGCGCTGCAGGGCGGCATATCAGCTGCCCCGAGCCCGGTGTCAGTCTCTCACACACGCTTAGCGTTTTCCGTGACAGAGCACCCTCCCACTCGCACTACACCGCGTTGTACACGGCGCTAATGAGGATCTCACGGAACTCGCACTAGAGAGCTGCTGCTATTTTTGGGCTGGACATTTGTGTCCTCCCTATCTGCAGCTGTGTTAAATCGGTTTTTTATTTTTTTGCATAAAAAATTTTCGCAGTTTACACAATCAAGATTTGGAAAATTGGGGTGCATGTTGAAAGGTTAAAATATGTCGGACCTGTCTGTGACGTGACATCGTCGAAAAAGGGTATTTCTGGCCTTATAGATCAGTTGTCATATTACACCATAGATTACATATGGAAGGTGCATAATATGGCTAACACTGTGCACAAAGAGAAACCATTTGTTTGCTTATAACGCTAATGAGCGCCTAGTTGCAAAGGCCCTATTATTTGCACCAAACCTGAAAGTAAGAGCGTCTTCTCCACTACCAATTTCCTCCGCTATCTTTGTGTTTTGGAATTCTTCCTCCTCCTCCAAAGCACCGGACACGAAGCTAAAGCCGGCCGCGGTGGCCGAGCGGTTCTAGGCGCTTCAGTCCGGAACCACGCGGCTGCTACGGTCGCAGGTATGAATCCTGCCTCGGGCATGGCTGTGTGTGTGACGTCCTTAGGTTAGGTAGGTTTAAGTATTTCTAAGTTTCATTGGACTGATGACCTCAGATGTTAAGTCCGTTAGTGCTCAGACCCATTTGAACCATTTGGTGGCAAGGAGTAGGCTGCAACCAAGTCTCCCGTAGCCAGCTACGTTATCCCCAAAAAGGGTTCCATCTGGATACCAGCAGGTTGACCGCCACTGAAAAAGTGTCAGATACAGGAGACGGTCATAAACGTTCGTAATCTCTACTCAAAAACACTACAGTACACAGCGACAATTTTCCACTCAGTAAACTTCCAGACAGGAATTACGTGTCTAATGTTTCATCGACGAGGCGACCATTCGTGACAAAGTATCTACATCTACATCTACATCCATACTCCGCAAGCCACCTGACGGTGTGTGGCGGAGGGTACCTTGAGTACCTCTATCGGTTCTCCCTTCTATTCCAGTCTCGTATTGTTCGTGGAAAGAAGGATTGTCGGTACGCCTCTGTGTGGGCTCTAATCTCTCTGATTTTATCCCCATGGTCTCTTCGCGAGATATACGTAGGAGGGAGCAATATACTGCTTGACTCTTCGGTGAAGGTATGTTCTCGAAACTTTGACAAAAGCCCATACCGAGCTACTGAGCGTCTCTCCTGCAGAGTCTTCCACTGGAGTTTATCTATCATCTCCGTAACGCTTTCGCGATTACTAAATGATCCTGTAACGAAGCGCACTGCTCTCCGTTGGATCTTCTCTATATCTTCTATCAATCCTATCTGGTACGGATCCCACACTGCTGAGCAGTATTCAAGCAGTGGGCGAACAAGCGTACTGTAACCTACTTCCTTTGTTTTAGGATTGCATTTCCTTAGGATTCTTCTAATGAATCTCAGTCTGGCATCTGCTTTACCGACGATCAACATTATATGATCATTCCATTTTAAATCACTCCTAATGCGTACTCCCAGATAATTTATGGTATTAACTGCTTCCAGTTGCTGACCTGCTATTTTGTAGCTAAATGATAAAGGATCTATCTTTCTGTGTATTCGTAGCACATTACACTTGTCTACGTTCAGATTCAATTGCCATTCCCTGCACCATGCGTCAATTCGCTGCAGATCCTCCTGCATTTCAGTACAATTTTCCATTGTTACAATCTCTCGATACACCACAGCATCATCCGCAAAAAGCCTCAGTGAACTTCCGATGTCATCCACAAGGTCATTTATGTATATTGTGAATAGCAACGGTCCTATGACACTCCCCTGCGGCACACCTGAAATCGCTCTTACTTCGGAAGACTTCTCTCCATTGAGAATGACATGCTGCGTCCTGTTATCTAGGAACTCCTCAATCCAATCACACAATTGGTCTGATAGTCCATATGCTCTTACTTTGTTCATTAAACGACTGTGGGGAACTGTATCGAACGCCTTGCGGAAGTCAAGAAACACGGCATCTGCCTGTGAACCCGTGTCTATGGCCCTCTGAGTCTCGTGGACGAATAGCGCGAGCTGGGTTTCACATGACCGTCTTTTTCGAAACCCATGCTGATTCCTACAGAGTAGATTTCTTGTCTCCAGAAAAGTCATTATACTCGAACACAATACGTGTTCCAAAATTCTACAACTGATCGACGTTAGAGATATAGGTCTATAGTTCTGCACATCTGCTCGATGTCCCTTCTTGAAAACGGGGATGATCTGTGCCCTTTTCCAATCCTTTGGAACGCTACGCTCTTTTAGAGACCTACGGTACACCGCTGCAAGAAGGGGGGCAAGTTCCTTCGCGTACTCTGTGTAAAATTGAACTGGTATCCCATCAGGTCCAGAGGCCTTTCCTCTTTTGAGCGATTTTAATTGTTTCTCTATCCCTCTGTCGTCTTCTCCACTACCAATTTGTTTAGTTGTCTGATGTGCCTTGTTTCAGGAAACATCCCAGTATTCGGATAATATCATTTAATGAGAAACAATCTAAAATCTTTGTTAGGGTAGCCAAACACAGAAATTTTCTTCCTACAATTACGCTACCACGGCTTCCTCTGATAATTCGGTTTGGTGGCGAGCGTGTTAAGTCTGGTGCTTGCCCTTATTTCCGCTTCGTGTCCAACAGAGCAACACGGGGCAACTTAAATGGCTGTGCTACTGGTCTATGAGAACGTTTTGCGCTTACTGTAAGAAGTTGTGGCCACGTACGGACACGAGCGATATACCCAATAGTTCAGAACTTATCTACACATCGACAGGAAGGAAATGGAGATTAGGGTATTACGGCATGTCGATCTCTACGATCACGACGTGGGGGAATGGTTAAGGCGCAGCACTCATATATGGAAAGAGCGGCGTTCAAACATCAGTTAGCCCGAAATTAGTTTTCGTGACGTTGCCTGTGTGATCTCGTCATTCTGGAAGACACAGTGGATCAACACAAGTATGTATCTATCGTTTGGGATCATTACTACTCCTATATGCCATTTTTATTTCTTGGGCCGATGGCATCTACCAACAAACCAATGCAACTTGTCACACGGCTCGCGGTGTACGTCGTGGTTCGAGCACCAGAATGAGTTTATCTTACTTCCATTGCCACCAACCTCCTTGAATTAAAACCCAATCGAGAGTCTTTGGGACCACCTCTATCGGGCTGTTCGCGTCATAGATCAACAGAGAAACGTGCAGCAGTTGACCAAGGAACTGAAGTCGGTATTACTCCACTTCCCTGACGGTAGCCTCCAGAGCCTCGTTGACTCTCTTCTTGCACCTCCCGCGGCTGTCAGTGCTGTAAAAGTTTGTTATTCAGGCTTTTGGCAGGTGGTCACATTTATGTCACTGGCCAGTGTATATTCAGTTTGTGTTTATTTTTGAACGCAAGTCATATTCTTCAAACAGCTTTCGCAGCACATAGCCACATTCGCCACACTCTTCAGCAATTATCACGTTCTCATAGCTGAACAGACGATAGTATTCTTTGCGTTTTCTCACTGACATTCCTACCGGGTTACATGTACTTCTCCATGTCCGTACTGCTTCTACACAGCAAGGGATCCCTTTCCTAATGTGGAATTCCTGTGGTAACACATTCTCTACTTTCGCCGAGTTGGTGCATTAACAATATAAGGCTCTAACTGCTCTAAAGTACGGTAATAAGATATTTCATTCCCCACTTTCAGCAATAAGTTGTTGGCTGAACAACTGAATAGTTCCCGTAACAGTCATTGTTCATCATCTGTTAATTTATCTGAGTGTACTGTAATTCCCGAGGTACAGGGCGTGGACAGATTATTAAAAAATACGTTACACACTATGACATGCGCAGGATTGTAAATGAAAAACTGAGTAAATGGAATAGAAATTAATTACAGGGAATAAAATTTAAGCAGAATATCTATGACGGCTCCAAAAAGTGTAATGATGATAATTTTTATATGTGACCTGAGCAGCACTTATATTAGCGAACATACGGAAATATATTATGAACTAAATATAACAAAAAATATTTCACGTCTGTAATTACACTGTAGAATTCATTCCCTCTCTATGAAATCAAGTACACCAAATTCACACCGATTAGAGTAAGAAATGTATGAGGAGAAGCGTTCCGCCACATACAAAGATCGCCGAGCTGACGTCTGTTAGTACACCTCAAAAGAACTTTCTTAATAATTCTTGAATGTTGTTCAGGTATCACCCAGTACTTTGCACTGTGAATCAATTTACAGTTTTTTTGAGTTACAGTGAAGGGACTAAACAGGAGGTAGAGTGATAACAGCTGTCTTTTCAGCATATAAAATGGTCATTAATGCTGTATACTAGTAGGTCCTCGTGATTTTTTTTTTGTATTTGTCCATGCAATAGCAACTTTTCAACGCAGATATCCTCACAAGGAAAGAAACCCAAACGTGAAGAGATAGTTTAAATCGACTGTTTTGATAGCCCTTTATGACACTTCACGCTGCCGTTAAACGTTCCCTCAACTCCAGTTTTTGTTTCAAATTAATTTTAAACCGATCTAGATCTCAAAGGCACATACATTACGAGGAATGGCTGGTTCAAATGGCTCTGAGCACTATGGGACTTAATATCAATGGTCATCAGTCCCCTAGAACTTAGAACTACTTAAACCTAACTAACCTAAGGACATCACACAACACCCAGCCATCACGAGGCAGAGAAAATCCCTGACCCTGCCGGGAATCGAACCCGGGAACCCGGGCGTGGGAAGCGAGAACGCTACCGCACGACCACGAGATGCGGGCCATTACGAGGAGATCCGTTGCGATCATCACATGATCATCTTCAGACTTTCAAAACCATACTGATGGACAATAGCTGTACAGAGAGCAGGAACCGCTGAATGACGATAGTCAACTGTCAAACTTTCATGTTTCTTCCGAAAATTCTCTCCAGAATCAGCTGGCGTTCATGGTCCATATCTAATTGAATTTGTGAATAATATAGTTGTACGGTTCATGTCAAGAATGTTCTTGCGAGACTCTCCATCTATACCCAAACTATGCCAGCCATTTTAAAGCGCAAGGTGGAGCGCACTTATCACCACTGCAAATAGAGCGATGAAAAAATATTTTTATAAGCCTCTGTGGAAGCTCTAATCTCCCTTAGTTCGTCCTGGCTGGAGGCAGTAGAACCGTTCTTCAATTTGTCGGACTCTCCTACCTTCGAATAACTTTGATTTCGTCCTCTAAACGAACCTTGTGAAGATCCCAAACACTCTGGTTGTACTCATGAACGAGACACACAAGCGTTCTGTATGCGATCTCATTTGTAGGTACACTACTCATTACCAGAAGTCTTGGTGTAGTTAGTAAGAAAACATTCACCTTTCCTTTCATTGACCTTAAGTGCTCATTCCATTACGTGTGGTTTCATAGTGTGATACCCAGAAATTTAATCCTTTTGGCAGGATAAATCATCATTCAATTAATACTGCATTCGAACCTTACAGGAAAGTTCCTCCTAAGCGTCCATTACTTACATTGACCTATATTTATCTATTCATCACACCTAACAGAAATTCTGTCCAATTCATGATGTATCTCAACGAAGACACTCTTCCATACACAACTGCAACATCAGTAAAGAACCTTAGGTGGTTGTCCGCTCTATTCTACAGACGGTTTATGTACACAGAAAACACGAGCGGTCCTCACTCACTTCCCTGAAGCGCTCTTGAAGTTACCACTAACCCTGAGTAGGTGTTCGCGTCCAGACGAGGCACCGTAATCTAAAGGGTGTTTATCAATGAATATCGGTGTTTTAAAGCTTTATAATGTTTATTATATTAAACTTACATTTATAAATGATATGTCAAATGAAAGAGCAACTCAAACAGTTTTACCAAGTACCTTATAAATGTTCAATTTGAGCACTGGCATAGCAAAGTACGCGATTGATTGAACTTCACTGTACCCAAGCGCTGGATAGGCTGCAAGGGACCCAATGACAGGGCTTGCTTTGCATGTCCTCCACGTTCACCCGACCTAACGCCATATGATTTTTTCCTTTGGGGCTTCATCAAGGATCGTGTGTACGTGCCTCCGCTACCAGCAGATCTCCCTGAATTAAGAAACCGGATTGAAGCAGCTGTTGCTACAATCACTGAAGACACACTTATCAACTTTTGGGAAGAACTCGGCTATAGACTTGATGTGTGCCGTGTGACAAATGTTGCTCACATTGAACATTTGTAAGGTTCTTCCTAAAACTGTTTGTGTTGCTCTTTCATTTGACATACAGGGTGTCCAGAAAAGGGCTCCCTGTTTTCACAATTAAATATCTCGAAAACAAAGATCGATAGAGGAATGCAGTAAACGGTGTGTTTATTGTGAAAGCTGTAAGAAGTTTATAAAGCAGTTTGAAATAATAGTTACAAAAGCTGCTAACAGATGGCGCTGTAATCGCCATACGTAATGCCTAGTATAAATAGTGATCCGAAGCCCAGAGCGATCAGTTCCACTATTGAAACGTGAAAGGAGGTTAGCGTATCGAAGGAGGAGATTAAAACCATTTATTCCATTGAACAGCGCGTTTTTCTGGTGCTGGAGTACCACAGGTTAGAAGGGAGTCCTACGGCAACAAGGCGAAGTTTTCAAGCACGATTTAATGTTCCAAAAGGACCCGATGCGAAAACCATTCGTACGCTCTTCGCAAAATTTGAACGAACAGGCAGCGTAACTGATGATCTAGTGGGACATGTTGGCCGCAAGCAAACAGCAGTTACGCCTGAAAATATTGCCACAGTTTCTAGAATTATTCAGCGAAATCCAATGTCATCCGTCCGTAGAATTGCATCTGAGACTGGTTTGAAGCGTTTCAGCATGCAGAAAATACTGAGAAAGAGCCCACACATGTTTCCATTCAAAATTCAAACGCACCAGGCCATATCCGTACGAGCTGTGCAACAAAGGGTTGCCTTTGCTAATCAGATGCTCACAATGATTGATAGTGAAGGATTTGATGTTGGCTGCATCTGGTTTACAGATGAAGCACAGTTCCACCTGAATGGATACATGAATAAGGAGAACTGGCGATTTTGGGGTTCCGAAAAGTCATATTGGTGTGAAGCGAAACCCCTGTACTCGCCTAAAGTTACTGTGTGGGCTGCAGTATGCAGCAGAGGCATTATTGGCCCTTTTTTCATTCGAGAAACGGTCACTGGTGCACGTTACGTTGCAATTTTGGAACAATTTGTCGCCACACAGCAAGCGTTAGAGGATCGACCAGGTACTGAATGGTTTATGCAAGATGGAGCCAGAACACATCGGACCGAACAAGTGTTTCGCTTTCTTGAGGAATTGGCCTCCATATTCGCCGGATTTGACTCCCTGTGACTTTCTTTTATGGGGCACAGTGAAAGACATGGTCTACCCGAAGCATCCCGCCACGTTGGACGAGCTTCAATCGGCGATCTCTGTGGTATGTGACTCCATTTCGGTTGAGACACTACGAAATGTGATGGCGAATTTCATTCTTCGTTTGCACCACCTCTGTAGTGCCAATGGTGAACATTTTGAAAACATTGTGATGTGATTGTTTGCAAAGATTGTTTTCATACGATTATTTCACTTATGTATGCTGATATGAGCTGTACAGCGTACAGCACCATCTATTAGCAGCTTTTGTAACTATTATTTCAAACTGCTGTATAAACATCTTACAGCTTTCACAATAAACATACCGTTTACCGCATTCCTCTATCGATCTTTGTTTTCGAGATATTTGATTTTGACATCAGGGAGCCCTTTTCTGGACACCCCGTATCATTTATAACTGTAAGTTTAATACAATAAATACTATAAAGCGTTAAAACATCGATATTCATTTATGAACACCCTGTATTACCCAAAGCGTCTTCGAGCGAGTCACTTATTTGAGACCCTGCTCCTTATCTTCGATCGTTTTTAACAGTCTACAGGGTGAGATAGCATCAAACGCTTTCCAGACGTGTCGGAATGTACAGGATGTAACGGGCAGAAGTGCAAATATTTTTATATGTGTGGTGTATGTTCACACATCACATTCCCTGCGTCGAACGGCCTCCCGCAAAAATGTCGCAAACTTTACGGGCTGATGTTTTCCGCATGGACGTAACTGTATCACTACGTGGAATTCGCGTGGCAGTGTTATCTCCACGCATCCATACTGTAGTACCTGATATGCTGTCCAGAGACAAACAGGTATTAATGGCGTGCTCTTGCCACATGTGCTTGGAGGTACTATCAAATCTAAAAACATACGACTTGTAACAGCTATAACTATCATCCTGTCAATGACGTGAATACTGACGTAATGTTGTTCAGTACTCCGTTCTCAATCACGAATATAAATTTCAATGCTGATACCCGTTACACACCGTATAGTAGATGGTAATATTTCAGTGCATACAGGAAACGTCACCTTGCCAGGAAGTACAAGTAGTTGGCAGAAGAAAATTCCTCTTTTTTTCTGTTTGGCTGACGGTTTATTTAATATTCAACGTCAAAGATTTTTGTTCACGGGAACGACCTGCAGAAATCAAGACTGGTAGCCGGACGGCAGACTTCCTGGTTAGCGGATGGCACGTACAAGGAAAAGTATACCACATTAGCTCTACGAAATACCGCGAGCAGGGCTGCTTGCCACTCCAAAGTATGTGCAGTATTTCCGGAGCTATGACCCCTTTCACTTCGTTCGCTAGTGACGTTTTTCGCACAGTTAGCGACCAGCGTGTTTCCTTTAGATGAGGCAGCTCCGTGAAGTGTTTATAGTGTTACGATTTTATTAAAATTTGGTTAAATGCTGAGCTACAGAAAATTAGTGTCAGTGCTTCTTGACTCACTTCAGCAGTATTTGTCAATCGTTTGATTTTTCCATACACATCAGAAAGCCAGTGCGTAGAAGCAGCCTGTTCTATATCCACGAGTCGTAGGACGTAGTGTAGAGTTCGCGCGAAATGACGTGGAGCTGGCGCAGTAGCGTGTTCTGGTTGTGAGCGCAGGGCGAGTCCACGCCGTCACTGCGAAGGGGCGGCTCTGTCGAAGGCTGCGCCTGGCGCTCGCCAACCCGCACACCTCGGAGCGATCCCACTGCCGTCTCTTTACTTCACAGCGTGAAGCCGCAGTTTTCATGCAGCAAAAGTATTTCATAATCACGCATGTTTTGTAATATGCAGTGCCACTAGGTTTTTGTCAGAAGAGACAAAGAAGGAAGCAACAATTTTATTATAAACCTTTCTTCAGATGGTTGCAGGAACCGCTAGCTATTCCAGTTGCACAATAAAGAGAAGAAGGAAGGAATCTTCGTTGATCCACTAAGGATCGTGGGACGACGGCTGGCATGAACTTCTTCATGCAATAATTTACCAACATCCGTATGATTTGTAGAGGTTTATTTTACTTTATGAACTTCTATGTGCTACCAGTTTCGGCATTACATTGATGCCATCTCCAGGCCCCACTCGTCATAGTCGTAAAATCGCTATACACGGCAGGAGCCATATAACTGGATCCGTGAATCAATCGTCCTGCAACAGCTCTTGGCGGCCAGGCGACACAGAAGGAAGGAAGTGGAAAACATATGTGCAAGACCTCTCAAGGATTCACTACTTCAGGAAAAAACAAGAAGAAGAAAAGTTTATTTTACTACTTTTTACTGTGTCATTTTCTTGTCTTTCTGTCTGTCTCTCTTTCTTCGCTATAAGTTTTGCAATTGATTTTAAACTAACATCGTAATGAGCTAGAGGCCTGAAATTTAGGAATTAGGAATGGATGACAGCGCTATATAACTCACTTTCCTCTGCACCGTATGATTGGATTAGATTAGTTTTTCGTTCCATAGATCCGTGCTGAGGAGATCCTCGTGGATGTGGAACATTTCAATTTTTTTAAGCTGAAATAACAATACTAATAGTATGAATAGATACAATACATCATTTGTTTCTATTAAAAAATTCGTCAATGGAGTAGAAGGAGTTGGCCACTAGTAAGTCTTTCAGGCTCCTTTTAAACTGATCTTTATTTGTAACTAAATTTTTTTGTTTGCTGGCAAATTATTGTTGTGGTGAAGGGTACTTTGTTTAACACTGTCGTTTCCCGATGACTTCCAACATAGTCGAGAAATGGATGACAATACAATATTAACTTCCTTTCTTGTCTGGTGTGTGGCGGACGGTACTTTGTATACCACAATCATTTCCCCCCTTTTCCTGTTCCAGTCGTGGATGGTAAAATAATTATTCAACTAAAAATGAAATTTTAGCATACCATGTTTTTAAATAGGATTAAAGAGTACAAAATATTTCTCGTTGACTCACACAGATCCCTAGCCCCATAAAGATAGCAAAAAATGGTTCAAATGGCTCTGAGCACTATGGGACTTAACTTCTTTGGTCATCAGTCCCCTAGAACTTAGAACTAATTAAACCTAACTAACCTAAGGACGTCACACACATCCATGCACGAGGCAGGATTCGAACCAGCGACCGTAGCGGTCGCGCGGTTCCAGACTGTAGCCCCTAGAACCGCTCGGCCCATAAAGATAGCACTTTCTTTTACAGCTCCGTCTTGATCGCGTAAATTTTTACATTTCACTATGACCGGTTTCGGCTACTGCCATCTTCAGATCTATTGCAAAAACAAAAACATTGTGTAACCAACTACGCTAGTTTCCTGACGCTAAATCTATAAAATTCCTGGTGCTACATAAGAAAAATAAAATGTTAACATGATTAACAGCCATGTATACCAGCCATACATACCATAAAATATTCTGATGAAGTATCAACGCCAAACTAAACACGTAGGTACATACTAAGTACTGGTGATGATCAGAAAGCGTCTGGTATTTATGGCAAGGAAACTGAGGCCAGTGTCGCAATTGTAATGGTTAAAATGCGGTATGCGTAGTCATTAATTAAAATTACTTCACATGGCAAAACGAGCGCCTGATAATAAAACATGTACTGACATAATCCAAGTGGAATTGGATCCATAGTTGAAATCCACATAAAAAGTGCAATATTAATAATGTGAAGCTTCTAGCCTGGCAAGGTAAAACATACAGTTGTATAGAAGCCAATACAAAAAGTATAAGATTAAAAACATCTATAAAATAAAATCTTCCAGCCTGACGGATCATAAACGTAATTGTAAGGTAATTAACGAAGCAGTGACTATTAATTAAAAATTAAAAAATCTGGAGTGTGGTCTCAATGGCGGCACGTCGTGGCTTCTCCGTATGACGTTCTTGTTTTCCTGGTGTGGAACTTGCGGAGGGAGGCCCAGTCTCCTTGTCGCAGGCGGCCGGCGCACACGACCGCACGCCAATCCTCTGGGGCGCTCGACGCTGCTCAAACCAGTAGGTTTCTGAGTACATCGGAATAAGCATTTAGGTTAAACTCGTTTCGTTCATTCAGCAGTAATTGCGGTTGCCGTTTTCTGTGCACATAAATCTCCATTTCTTCGAGTAGGTTCAGTAACTGTCCCTTTGGCGCCCTATGCAACAATTTCATATTATTCTCTATGTTACCTACCGAATGTTTTTCTCTGTCTAAACGTGTACCGAAAACGCTCTTATTTTGGTTATCTGTATGTTCTCTAAAACGAGTCTCGAAATTACTTCCTGTCTGACACATAAATAGTCCTGAAATTTGATTGAATTGTCTCATTATGACAATACTGAAGGGCGATGTTTTAATTCTTACAAACTACTCAAAAGAAAATCAGTTTCAACAGTCTTAGTTGTCATCTTCATGTCTTAAACATTATTTTGTAGTAAAACATGTTCATTTTTGAGCAATATTGGCTTTTGGAAATTTGACTGTGAATTTTTAATAACTATGAAAATACTTGTCAGATTTAAAACGAAGAACATGGAGTGCATGTGCTATATAATTGATGTATGAATAGTTAACCTTCTTGCTACTACACTACTTAGTAAATGATACGTGAATAATTCACTTCCATTGTATTACCTGTTGCAAGCACCCGAAGTTCTGTTGTTTAAAATTTTACAAACTATTAAAAATTCACAATCATAACTTTTCTGAACCAACTGTAAGCACTTTGGAATCTATATGGGGACGGTCAGTTTCGATTCCAGATAAATGTAGGAACATGTGAGGCAATACTGACCCTGCAACTTCTCTTAGAGGATAGTTTAGGGAAAGGCAAACCTATGTTTGTAGCATTTGTAGACTCGGAGAAAGCTTTAGACAATTCATAAGGAAACAGGGTAAAATACAGAGAGTGGAAGGCTATTTACAGCTTGTGTAGAAACCAGATGGCAGTTATAAAACTCGAAGGGCATGAATGGAAGGAGTGCTTGAAAAGGGAGTGAGAGAGGGTTATTGTGTATCTCCAGTGTTATTCAATCTGTACACGGCACAAGCAGTAAAAGAAAGCAAAGATAAATTTGAAGCATCAATTAAAGTTCAGGGACAAGAAATAAAAACTTTGACGTTTGCCAATGACGTAATTCTGTCAGAGACTACAAAAGACTTGGGACAGCAGTCGAACGGAATGGATTTTATCTTGAAAGAAGGATATAAGATGAACATGCAAAAAACAAGACAAGGAGAATGGAATGAAGTCGAATTAAATCAGGTGATCTGAGGGAACTACATTAGCAAACGAGACACTTAAAGTAGTAGATAGGTTCTGCCATTTGGGAGGCAAAATAATTGATGATGGGCGAAGTAGAGAGTGTAACAATGCAGAATGGCAATGGGAGGAAGAGAATTTCTGAAGAAGAGAAGTTTACTAACATCATATATAGATTCAACTGTTGGGAAGTCTTTTGTGAAGGGGGACGATCAACAGTTCAGAAAAGAAGAGAACAGAGGCTTTTAAAATATGGTACGACAGAAGAATGCTGTAGGTTAGACGGGTAGATTGCGCAGCTAATGAGGGGGTGCTAGATAGAACTGGGGAGAAATGAAATTTGTGGGATAACTTGACTAGAAGAAGGGCTCAGTTGATAAGACGCTTTCTGAGACATCAACGGATCACAAGTTCAGTACTGGAAGGAAACGTGTGGGGTTAAAATCGGAGAGGGAAACCAAGATATAAATACAGTAAGCAGACTCAGAAGGATGTAGGCTGCAAAAATTGTTCGGAGATGAAAGGCTTGCACAGAACAGAATTGCAAGGAGAGCTGCATTCTTCGGACAGATGACCAGAAAAACAACATTAGTATATGAAAAATAATTTTGTACTTTTTAGCCCGATTTGAAAACGTGGCATATTAAAATTCAGTTTTATTTAAATAATTATTTAGGTATTGTTGTCGAATAGATTGTCTGGAGACTCAATTTTCGAGTGTCGCCTCTTATTTATTTTACACTCAGTACTACAGAAAGCTACGCTGCATTTTTATCATTTTTTTTTTCTTTTATGACACTTCCTATTTCCTTCTGGCAATGCGTGGTCCATCTTGTTTTGTTCTGATCGATCCTTTGTTTACGCGAATATTTCTTTTTTGGCTCTCTAGTGAAAAACTAGTGCCTTTGAATGTGTCTATTTGTTAAATTATTGGTCATACTGACAAGCATTGTTTCCGGACTAGTCTGTAGCTTACAAGTTACTGAAGATATGCGCTTGTGCATAGGCTTCAGCTGAGTTACTGCTCCTCGTCTGACAGGTGGTGGCCGTTCACAAAGGAGCCTACCACTAGTTTTGGTTTCTCCCCTACGGCCCTGTCTACGCAGGTAAGGACGAAATTATTTAGTTGCGCTCTACGAAAAGTGCGAGCTATGATTTGCACTAACTATGCTTTCAAAATCCATGCTGGTTTATGGATAGAAGCTTTTCTCTCTTCAAAAACTCATATTGGAGCGCACAGATACTCTACGATACTCCATTAAGGATACTGGAGTTTCGTGAGCGAGATATTGTATTTCTCTTCTCTCCTAAAACATTATGACCGCTGCGACGCTTGGTACGGCCTGGTGGCGTTGCGCGTACTTGATACGGTAGCAAAAGTATGTAAGAGGAGCAGACACTGACGGCGGATCACCCTAGTGAAGATATAGGCTGCAATCGGGAAATCCATTAAGATAAGAGACTTTGGCAAAGGGCAGATTATTATTACTCAGAGTTCGTAATCGAGTATCTTGAAAACGGCGAAGCTGGTCGAATGTTCACGTGCTACTTTCGTGAGCATCTACGGAATGATGTAGAATGACAGTGAAACTACCACTAGCCGCCAAATGGTTGGATGTCCACGTCTCTTCACCGAACGTCGAGCTTGGAGGCTTGTCTGCTCTGTAAAGTAGGACATATGGTGACCTGGGGCATTTCTGGAGAAAGAGCACAGTGCTAGTACTTGCTCAAGTGTTTCGGAGAACACCGTTTATCGTACATTGTTGAACATGGAGCTCCGCAGCAGACCACCCCTAAGTGTTCACATATTGACCTAACACCATAGACAGTTACGGATACAATGGGCACGGGACATCGGGATTGACCGTAGATCGATGGAAACGTGTCGGCTCCTTGGGTGAATCACATTTTTGCTGCACTAGGCCAGTGAACGTCTCCACAAACGCCATCATCGAAGTGAACGGCGACTCGAAACGTGCAGCGAGTCAAGGACGCGGGCTAGGGGGACAAGTATTGTGCTATGGAAGACATTCTCCTGCCCTTGCTTGGGACTTATGGTAGTAATCAAAGACACACTGATAGCTGCGAACCACCTGCATGCCTTCTTATTTTATGTCTTTTCCGGTGGCGACGTCATCTTTCAATAGAGTGTGTGTGTGAATTCCTAAGGGACCATACAGTTGAGGTCGTCGGTCTCTAGACTTACACACTTCTTAAACGAATTTAACGCTAAGGACAACACACACGCCCATGCCCGAGGGAGGACTCGAACCTCCTTCGCGAGGGGCCGCACGATTAGTGACATGGTGCATCTAACTCCAAGGCCACTCCGCGCAACCATCTTTCAGTAGAATAATGGACCGTGCTACAATAGTTTGAGCAGCATTTTAGTGAACTCAAGTTGATGTCTCGGCGTCCAGATTCGACTGATGTGAATCCTATGGAACCCATCTGGGCGCTATCGGGCGCCATCACCTCGTACGCAAATCAGTGGCCCGTTATCAACGCGGATTACATGACCTGTACTTAGACATCTAATGCCACATGCCTCTAAAAGTCTACTAACAAACTAACGGTTCCCTGATACGCAGTATCACTTCTGTATTTCGTTGCAAAGACGGACAAACAAGCTGTTAGGCAGGTGGTCATAATGTTTTGGCTCATTGCATGCCGGTATATTCAAGGCCGATTCTCATCTTTCTAAGTATTTGTTAGCGTTCCCATCGTTGTTAAAAAGATGTCAGAACTACAAAACCCTTCTACATATTTCCACCTCGAACCACATTTCCCTAATTCACACCTCTCTGGTAAATGGGCCGAAAGAACCGAGAGCTTTACACGGCTCCCCTTCTTAGTGACGTACGTGCCACAAAAAGAAATGCCTGGTTCCTCCATTGTTCACTCCACGGTTTGCTTCTGAATTTTGTGTAGCCTTCACACAACCACTGCATAAGCTACAAGTATTATTTTTATGTAAGCAATCATTCTTTAATTTATTTGACAAGCTTTGAATTAAAAAACGTTAATCGAACATCTTTGATTGCCTCCTAATCAATAGCCGTTCCTGGCTCTGCAAACATTATTAACGAAATCTTGCAACCCGAAAGGTTGTTTGAACTGTAATTCATTCCTAAGACAGTAATGTAATAGTAGAGTTCGTGGTGCTCAGATCAGGTTTTGGATTCCTGTCGTATTTGAGTGTTTTTCAAAGAACATTGTCTCTTGAATTTGTACACTAGAGTTCGTGGTGCTCAGATCAGGTTTTGGATTCCTGTCTTATTTGAGCGTTTTTCAAAGAACATTGTCTCTTGAGTTTTTACACTTTTCCTTTTATAATGAAGTGACTCACTGTGACGATGATCTATGTCTATAGTAATTATGTATAACATATGTTTTGAGTGGAATCCGCCTTTATCAAAACACAATTTTGTTTTTTGTCCCAGACATGTTTTACTGCAGTTGCAGCATTATTAGTGGTTTTTTTAATTATTATGGCTGCAAAACATAAGGAATGTTCTTATCTGTTTAAGTACAGGTTTACCTGTAATTACGATTTAGAAACTAATATTTATATGTATTTAAACAGTATGTTTAACAGCCATAATAATAAAAAACCCACTGATGATGTTCCAACTGCAGTGAAACATGTCTGGAACAAAAAGCAAAATTGTGTTTTACTAAAGGCGGTTCCCACTCAAAACATACGTTATTGGTAAAGCAAACACAGACAAGAGCTTCAACATCAAGATAGTAATTGTGTATGTTGACGAAATGAAGTGCCAACACTCAGTAGGCTATGAAATTACTATTTATTTCAGTGACTGTTTTTGGCAGCTACGCCAACCTACAGGCACGTGTGATGCAGTACACAGCATGTAATCTGCTCGTGTGACGTGAGAAAGATAAGTGTACGGTTACAGGTAGTTCAAATGGATAAAAATAGATGAAAACAGAGAATGAGTTCAACTGTCCCTGAGTCGTCCATCAATATTAGAGGCAAAGAACTCGGTAGACCATACTTAGCCTGGAGATCCAGAAGGAGGGGACATTGCACCAGGATGTGAGCTCCTGTCTGTAAGGCTCCACATCCACAACGTTAAGGCTATTCACTGTACAAAGTAACGTAGGGGTTAATTTGGTATGAACGATTCGGAGGCGAGTAGGATGTCGAATCTCTTTCTGCAAGAACAGAAAGAGAAGCACCATTCAGCAACAGTCTCCTTGATAGGAGTTTATTAGAGAGGACCCACCAGATGCTATTCCATCTGCAAGTGAGAAGATATCTTATTTGCCCCCTCAGATCCCCACATGGGATCGTCAAAGCGAACGTTAGGCGAGTAATCGCTTCTCTAGCCAAACGGTTGACTAGTTTATTTCCCGGGATACTCAAAAAAACTTTGCACCCAGACAAAAACCACTGGGCAGGTAGTATGGACGTATCACAGGGTAACATTAATCAGATACCTGGAGACTGCTCATTAAGTAGCTGCAAATTACAACACAGTCTAGGGTAGTCTGTTTAATAAAACTTAGAGCTCTTTTAATGGCTATTACCTCCGTCGTAAAAATACTACACGTTGCTGAAAAGAAAGGTTGTTGATTGATGTAAAAGCATATCCCGTCCTGTCCGTGGTTTTAGAGCCATCAGTGTAAAATATGGTAGCACCCTGAAGAACTAAGAGGAACAGACGCCGACAGGTCATGAGAGCGACCGAAACTTTAGGAGCTTGAAACAGATCAGCCCTAATTCGCTGCCTGAGTAGTAACCGAGGGAGGCTGTGTGGGAGAACAGGGGAAGAGAATTTTAAGGTGTTTAGACAGTGGTCTCGTTAGAGGACCTCGAAGTGCTCTCCAGCTGGTAATCCCATTTTAGGCTAGTGTCCATGGGTCGATGTCCCTTGTATTCAAAAATAATTTAGTGAATTGGATAATTAGGAAATTGTGGCATGGTGGTTTGGTGGTTGTGTAAGTGAGCAAGAATTGGTGCCATTGGAACAGAGGGGGGAAGATCCTCACTTTGGCAAGGACCTGGTAAATATGGATTGGAGTTGAACTACCCGCAGCGCATGAGGCGTGGGCAAGGAAGCAGAAAGAGTAAACTTTTGTAGCAGCTAGTTTTTAGCTGACGAATTTGGGCATGCATACCAGATTTTTATCAAAGAAGAGTCCCAAAATTCGGGACTGTGTAAAAATATCCAAGGATTGTGTACTCAAGTAGAGTACTGGGTCAGGATGTATCGTGGTATGAGACAGGAATCCACGATTCGTGCTTTTGCGGGAGACAATTGGAAACCATGGGAAATGGTACAGACGGATGTCCTTCAGATGGCTCCTTTGAACTGGCGTTCAGCCAAGGTTTACAGACTGGGACCTAAACAAAAGCAGAAGTCGTCAACATACAGCGCGGAAATGACTACCAGTCCTACTGGAGGTCGATAACCCATTGATGGTGACGAGAAATAGCATAATACTCATCACAGAGCTCTGCGATACGCCATTGTCTTGGCCCCGTGGAGCGATGAGAGAAGTACCAACTGTAACCTCAAACAACCAGTGAGATGAAAAACGACTATTAAAGATCGACAAGGATCCTCAAAACCCACAGTGATGGAAGAAAAGTAAAATGTGATAGCGTTAAGCGGAGTCGTATGCTTTATGTGAGGCAAAAAGATTGCAATGAGGCTCTGGAATTTAGTAAAAGCTAATCAGATTGATGTTTCAAAGTTTATCAGATGGTCGGATGTAGATTGTCGCTCCCGAAAACATACTGATAGGACGACAAAAGACCTTGCGATTCGACAACCCAGCATGATCGTTAGGTTACCAATCTTTCAAGCAGTTTGCAGAAGACATTGATGAGGCTAATCGTTCAGCAGCTATCGACTAACTTTATAAATATGCCTGGCTTAAGGACTGGGACGGTGATAGTACCTCTCCATTGTGAAGGGAAAAAATCTAGCTAAACACAACTGAAGACCGGGACCAGATATGTAGCTTTTGAGTAACATTCAGGTGTTGTATCATCCGATTTTGAATTAAATCAGGCACTGGGGTCTAATCCTGAGTCAAGGCAAGAGCATGAACCCCCAGTCGGTGAAAGGTCTATTATATAATACAGTGCGACGGGGGTAAAGCACGTGGGAATTTCTGTAAGTTATGCATTCATAAAAACGCCGCTAAGAAGATAATTCCGATGATGTCGAAAAGTGGGTCATGATATGTTCAGCAAGAATCGATGCATTGTTAGAAATACCACCGTGAAGTAGTAGTCCAGAAACTTGGCAGCCCAGTGAACTACGGAGCTAGGCCCGCACCAGAGATGAAGAGGCATACGTTCGAGAAGAGGAGATGTAGCAGTTGCAGTATTCCTTCTTACTGCGTTTAATTAGATAGCGAAAATTATCACGGATCTCTTAAAAGTGGCGAAAATGGTCTGTGGAGAATGCCGCTTGAGACTTTGTGAAGTCATCCAACGATAATGAACAGCTATTGCAATTTCTTTGGTCCCTCACAGCACCTGATGGCTGCAGAGAGGGTCTGTGGAAAAGGGAGAAGCAGCTCCAGAGACACGGATAATAACGTTGGAGACGTTCCCACAACCTCGACGATGCAATTTGACAGAGGGCACGAAGATGATGAAGAGATATACTGCTGCCAGTTGGCTCTTCAAAGAGTTCACTGTGATGATTGGCCCGTCTGGCGGTGACAAAGAATTGACAGGGTCACGAGAAAGTGAAAACTGCGACAAAGATCGCCATGCAGTGATCATAGTAGCAAATCCAGAAGACTTGGAGAAGAAATCGTAAGTGCCATGAGTACCATCACTGAGGAGTCACAGATCAAGATCGGAAAGAAGGTGGCCAATAAGAAGGTCCCTAGTAGACGGCTTGGTCCTTCCCCACAGGGAGTGGTGCGTATCGAAATCCCCAAGTAAGGGAAAACAGGGGAAAGGCTGTTAGTTTAATGTGATCACTGGATGACAAGTATGCATGAGAATAAGCCTGGAGTGTAGAAGAAAATAAAACAGCTGCTTTCATCAGGATAGTGCGTCTACTCTAAGAGGTGCTTTCGCAATTGCAAAACTGAGGGATCGGAAGTACAAATTGTTGGAACAAGCGCTCTGATCACCAGATTTATCACCATCTGTATCCATATGCGCCGAGATAGTACGTTTTGATTCCGAGGAAGAAATTACAGCGATCGCAGGAAAATCATTGGACAAAGCGCCTTAAGCTAAGAGGACAATACGTAGGATAATGCACTGCATTTTTTGCAAAAAAAAAGAAAAAAAAGAAAAAAGAAAAAAAAAAGAAAAAAAACGATGATCCAAGGGAAATAAGATATGTTTTCAATTTCTCCTATTATTTCCTAGAGAAATTAGAATTTTTTCTGCAGTCAGTCATATTATTTATTTTGGTATAACTTATACACTACTGGACATCCAAATTGCTACACCACGAAGATGACGTGCTACAGACGTGAAATTTAACCGACAGGAAGAAGATTCTGTGATATGCAAATGATTAGCTTTTCAGAGCATTCGCACAAAGTTGACGCCGGTGGCGACACCTACAACGTGCTGACATGAGGAAAGTTTCCAACCGATTTCTCATACACAAACAGCAGTCGACCAAAGTTGCCTGGTGAAACGTTGTTGTGATGCCTCGTGTAAGGAGGAGAAATGCGTACCATCACGTGGCCGACTTTGATAAAGGTCGGATTGTAGCCTATCTCGATTGCGGTTTATCGTATCGCGACATTGCTACTAGCGTTGGTCGAGATCCAATAACTGTTAGCAGAATATGGAATCGGTGGGTGCATGGGGGTAATACGGATCGCCGTGTTGGATCCTAACGGTCTCGTATCACTAGCAGTCGAGATGACAGGCATCTTATCCGCATGGCTGTAAAGGATCGTGCAGCCACGTCTCGACCCCTGAGTCAACAGATGGGGACGTTTGCAAGACAACAACCATCTGCACGAACAGTTCGACGACGTTTGCAGCAGCATGGACTATCAGCTCGGAGACCATGGCTGCGGTTACCCTTGACGCTGCATCACAGACAGGAGCGCCTGCGATGGTGTACTGAACGATGAACCTTGGTGCACGAATGGCAAAACGTCATTTTATCGGATGAATGCAGGTTGTGTTTACAGCATCATGATGGTCGCATCCGTATTTGGTGACATCGCGATGAACGCACATTGGAAGCGTGTATTCGTCATCGACATACTGGCGTATCAGCCGGCGTGATGGTATGGGCTACCATTGCTTACACGTCTCGGTCACCTCTTATTTGCACTGACGGCACTTTGAACAGTGGACGTTACATTTCGGATGTGTTAAGACTCGTGGCACTACCCTTCATTCGATCCCAGCGAAACCCTACATTTCAGCAGGATAATGCACGACCGCTTGTTGCAGGTCCTGTACGGGCCTTTCTGGATACAGAAAATGTTCGACTGCTGTCCTGGCCAGCACATTCTCCAGATCTCTCACCAATTGAAAACGTCTGGTCGCCGAGCAACTGGCTCGTCACAATACGCCAATCACTACTCTTGATGAACTGTGGTATGGTGTTGAAGCTGCATGGGCAGCTGTACTTGTACACGCCATCCAAGCTCTGTTTGACTCAATGCCCAGGCGTATCAAGGCCGTTATTACGGCCAGAGGTGGTTGTTCTGGGTACTGATTTCTCAGGATTTATGCACCCAAATTGCGTGAAAATGTAATCACATGTTATTTCTAGTATAATATATTTGTCCAACGAATACCCGTTTATCATCTGCATTTCTTCTTGGTGTAGCAATTTTAATGGCCAGTAGTGTACAATGAGCGCGCTTCGAGCTTGTATTGCTCATTATCAACCGTTTGCGCGTGCGTATGACATCATAATTTAATGAATTAGTAAAAAACTGTCTGACCACTTAAAAAATTATGTGTACAGTAATACTGAAGCAGTCGGTACTTAAGAGAAAATTGTGGAAGGGTGGGGAGGGATCGAGAAAGCGATGTTCAGTAGTGACAAGTGATGTTGTTTTGAGGCATCTCTTTGATTGTGCGGTTGCTCAATATAATCCGAACTGGGCACATGAAAATATTTTAGCAAGGTATGTATGAGGACGCGAGGAACAGTAATGTCTCCGAATTTTTCGTGTTATGTGGAAACTCTTAACCCTTTTTAAACAAAACAAACTTTATTAGAATTCTACATCTTTATTCGTCATGTCTACATATTTATTTCTCAACACAATCACCCTGGCGACGAACATATTTCTCCCAACAAGAGATCAGTTCGTCAATACTGTCACTGCAGAATGTTTGACTTCGTTGGCGGAGCTGCAACCTCATTACCACTTGCACCGCTATATCACTGCCAAAGAAAAGTCCTCGAAGGTGTTCTTTAAGTTTTGGCTATACTCCGGGTTCTGCCACACACGCTGAGGTTAGTACCACCGTTTCCGTCATTACGAGCACGAACAATCCAACGTCGCATGCATCTTATTCATGTCGATAAAATCATTACCGAGTGAAGTTTTCATTCTTCTATGGATTTCATTTGGGGGGGGAGGGGGGGTTGTATCCCTCCTGGATAGGCGGTGCGTGTATCTTCTGTGATGAATTGCTTCTGTAATATAGGCCGAGAGTGACGGAGAAGAGTAGAAGCAGGAGAGGTGAAGCACTTAGGTAATGCATGTAACTTTAACACTTTTAATAGAGTCAAAAACACAAGTAAATATCAAATGCATACATAACTTTGGCTAGGATGAGCACGTAGGTGTGAAGCCGTAGTCCATGTCTAATCCTGTAAAGTTAGGAGGAGTGTTCTTCATAATCTCAAAACTAACAAATACTCGTTGCTGTCCTAAACTTTAACTGAACGTAACTAATACAAAGTCTCAATAGCAAGCTAGCCCACTCGGTAGTAGAAGCGATATTTCCAGGCCGACTGCTCTTGATGAAAATGGGGCGAAATCAAGACGGCACTCCCTGAGCTCCACAGCGTCGGCCAGAGGGCGCTTTGGTCGGCGTTGTTAGTCTTCTCTCGTAGTGCCAACTCACGAGAGCGTCCATCTACGTTGTAGCATCGTAACTGTCGACGCCACACATGGATATGCTACACGCTACAATTCGGAGTCCTCTAGTGGCAGAGGCTTGCAATTTGCGTCAGCGAGCGGGAATGTCGACCGAGTAATATGCATGACGTGTAATATTCCTCATCAATATCGAGAACAGAATAAAAAATTCGGAGGCATTACTTTTTCAGCACGCCACCGTGCTACATTAAAATATAATAAAAATATGACCGTCAGCCGTACGAAACAAATAATTCATTCATAACAGTAATGGAACCTACACTTAGCCACTATGAGCATAGTTAACATTTAATTAATCGAAGCAGTTATGTTTTTGATATGACAGTCTCGCATGTTTATGCATATGTAGTTTTTAAATTCTAACGCTAAATGCTAATACGCTCACCAGACAAAACATTAGTCACCCAATCAAACAATCCACACTCTTCGCTTTGGAGCGATACCAGGCCTTCACCTGACCCTCCACACCTGCATAGGTCATGGCAGTGAAGTGTTCTTTATCTGCCAATCAGTTGTACGGGATCAACGTAGTAACACGGGTCGACATGGAGACGTGACACAATGGCGGAAACGAGCTGTCGTGTTAGCACGTGACCGTGAGGACACAGCTGATGAAGTTTTCTGATTTGTTGTGGAAACAAAGTGGACTCTACAATGAATAATGTACTACTGGCAGCCACAAATAACGGGGTAGGTACATTGGTCACAATAATAACGTAACCGCAGGGGGCCGGAGACAGTCGGTTTCAAACCCGACCGGAGTTCTGCTATCAGTGAATGCATGTTCATCTCTACATCTACATGTACATGATTACTCTGCAATTCACACTTACAGGGTGTTTCAAAAATGACCGGTATATTTGAAACGGCAATAAAAACTAAACGAGCAGCGATAGAAATATACCGTTTGTTGCAATATGCTTGGGACAACAGTACATTTTCAGGCAGGCAAACTTTCGAAATTACAGTAGTTACAATTTTCAACAACAGATGGCGCTGCGGTCTGGGAAACTCTATAGTACGATATTTTCCACATATCCACCATGCGTAGCAATAATATGGCGTAGTCTCTGAATGAAATTACCCGAAACCTTTGACAACGTGTCTGGCGGAATGGCTTCACATGCAGATGAGATGTACTGCTTCAGCTGTTCAATTGTTTCTGGATTCTGGCGGTACACCTGGTCTTTCAAGTGTCCCCACAGAAAGAAGTCACAGTGGTTCACGTCTGGCGAATAGGGAGGCCAATCCACGCCGCCTCCTGTATGTTTCGGATAGCCCAAAGCAATCACACGATCATCGAAATATTCATTCAGGAAATTAAAGACGTCGGCCGTGCGATGTGGCCGGGCACCATCTTGCATAAACCACGAGGTGTTCGCAGTGTCGTCTAAGGCAGTTTGTACCGCCACAAATTCACGAAGAATGTCCAGATAGCGTGATGCAGTAATCGTTTCGGATCTGAAAAATGGGCCAATGATTCCTTTGGAAGAAATGGCGGCACAGACCAGTACTTTTTGAGGATACAGGGACGATGGGACTGCAACATGGGGCTTTTCGGTTCCCCATATGCGCCAGTTCTGTTTATTGACGAAGCCGTCCAGGTAAAAATAAGCTTCGTCAGTAAACCAAATGCTGCCCACATGCATATCGCCGTCATCAATCCTGTGCACTATGTCTCTCGTGCAGCAATGGTAGCGGCGCTGAGGGGTTGCCGTGTTTGAATTTTGTATGGATAGAGGTGTAAACTCTGGCGCATGAGACGATATGTGGACGTTGGCGTCATTTGGACCGCAGCTGCAACACGGCGAACGGAAACCCGAGGCCGCTGTCGGATCACCTACTGCACTAGCTGCGCGTTGCCCTCTGTGGAGCCCGCATCTCGTGGTCGTGCGGTAGCGTTCTCGCTTTCCACGCCCGGGTTCCCGGGTTCGATTCCCGGCGGGGTCAGGGATTTTCTCTGCCTCGTGATGGCTGGGTGTTGTGTGCTGTCCTTAGGTTAGTTAGGTTTAATTAGTTCTAGGTTCAAGGCGACTGATGACCTCAGCAGTTGAGTCGCATAGTGCTCAGAGCCATTTGAACCATTTGAACCCTCTGTGGTTGCCGTACGCGGTCGCCCTACCTTTCCAGCACGTTCATCCGTCACGTTCCCAGTCCGTTGAAATTTTTCAAACAGATCCTTTATTGTATCGCTTTTCGGTCCTTTGGTTACATTAAACCTCCGTTGAAAACTTCGTCTTGTTGCAACAACACTGTGTTCTAGGCGGTGGAATTCCAACACCAGAAAAATCCTCTGTTCTAAGGAATAAACCATGTTGTCTACAGCACACTTGCACGTTGTGAACAGCACACGCTTACAGCAGAAAGACGACGTACAGAATGGCGCACCCACAGACTGCGTTGTCTTCTATATCTTTCACATCACTCGCAGCGCCATCTGTTGTTGAAAATTGTAACTACTGTAATTTATAAAGTTTGTCCGCCTGAAAATGTACTGTTGTCCCAAGCATATTGCAACAAATGGTGTATTTCTATCGCTGCTCGTTTAGTTTTTATTGCCGTTTCAAATATACCGGTCATTTTTGAAACACCCTGTAACTGCCTAGCTGATGGTTCTTCGTAACAACTTCAGACTATTGCTGCATCTGCATCTACACCTGCATAGGTACTTCGGAAGCCACAGTACGGTGTGTGGTGGAGGGTATCCTGGACCACTACCAACCATTTACTTTCATATTCCACGTGCAAATAGAGCTAGCGAAAAACGACTGTCTAAGTGCCTCCATGTGAGCCCTAATTTCTCGTATCTTGTCTTCGTGGTGCTAACGCGCAATGTACACACATCAACAAAAGTTTTGCATCACGTCGGTTCCGAGAGATCCGGAACCTGTACAGAAAATTGGAATAGCGGTAAACGTAAACATCATTTCCGCCCTTTTTATTGCTCCTGAAAACCACGCATTGCATGTTGTACCACCATACAGCGAAACCTTCAGAGGTGGGAGTCCAGATTGCTGTACACAGCGGTACCTCTAATACCCAGCAGCACGAACTCTTGCATTGATGCATGCCTCTATTCGTCGTTTATCAAGGCACTGTTGATCCAGATTGTGCCACTTCTCAATGGTGATTCGGCGTAGAACCCTCAGAGTCGTTGGTGGGGCACGTCGTCCACAAATAGCCCTTTTCATTCTATCCCAGACATGTTCGATGGGTTCACGTCTGGAGAACATGCTGACCACTCTAGTCGAGAAATGTCGTTATCCTGAAGGAAGTCATTCACAATATGTGCACGATGGAGGCGCGAATTGTCGTCCATGAAGACGAATGCCTCGCCAATATGCTGCCGATATGGTCACACTATCGATCGGAGGATGACATTCACGTATCGCACAGCCGTTTCGGCGCCTTCCATGGCCACCAGCGGCGTACGTCGGCCCCATAAAATGCCACCCTAAAACAGCAGGGAACCTCCACTTTGCTGCACTCGTTGGACAGTGTGTCTAAGGAGTTCAGTCTCCGACGATTCTCTGGTTGAAGGCATAGGCAACAGTCATTGGTGAAGAGAACGTGCTACCAATCCAGAGCGGTCTATTTGGGATGTTGTTGGGCCCATGTGTACCGCGCTGCATGGTGTCGTGGTTGCAAAAATGGACCTCGCCATGGACGTTGGGTGTCAAGTTGTGCAATCTGCAGCCTACTGCTCACAGTTTGAGTCGTAACACAACGTCCTGTGGCTGCACGAAAAGCATTATTCAACATTGTGGCGTTGCTGTCAGGGTTCCTCCAAGCCATAATCCATAGGTAGCGGTCATCCACTGCAGTAGTAGCCGTTGGGCTGCCCGATCGAGACATGTGATCGACAGTTCCTGTCTTTCTGTATCTCCTGCATGTCCGAACAACATCGATTTGGTTCACTCCGAGACGTCTGGATACTTCCCTTGTTGAGAACCCTTCCTGGCACAAAGTAACAATGCGGTCGTGATCGAACCACGATATTGACCTTCTAGGCTTGGTTGAACTACAGACAACACGTGCCGTGTACCTCCTTCCTGGTGGAATGACTTGAACTGATCGGCTGTCGGACCCCCTTCGTCTAATAGGCATTGCTCATGCTAGATTGTTTACATCTTTGGGAGGGTTTAGTGACATCTCTGAACAGTCAGAGGGACTGTATCTGTGATAAAATATCCACAGTCAACGTCTATCTTCAAGAGTTCTGGAAGCCGGGGTGAGGCAAAACGTTTTTTGATGTGTGTATGTTGGCTGCAGTAGAATCGCTCGGCAGTCAGTTTCAGATGCCGAGTCTCTAAATTTCCTCAACAGTGTTCCTCGAAAAGAACGTCGCCTTCCCTCCAGGGCTTCCCATTTGAGTTCCCGAAGCATCTCCGTAACACTTATGTGTTGCTCGAACCTACCGGTAACAAACCTAGCATCCGACCTCTAAATTTATTCGATGTCTTCCTTTAACCCGACCTGATACGGGTCCCAAACATATGAGCAGTATTCAAGTATAGGTCCCACCAGTGTTCTATATCCTATCTCCTTTACCGGTGAACCATACTTTCCTAAGATTTTCGTAATTTCAGAGCAAATGTAATGAAGGTTACAGTATGAAATACACATTTGGAGTCACATACCGTGTAAAATGCCATTCTTTGCAACGGAACGTAAAGCTGTGCGGCTTCAGTGGATCAAACAACACAGAAACTGGACAGTACCTGACTGACGGTGTGAAGTGTGGTCCGAAGAGTCATTATTTTTCCTCTTTCTTTAAATGACGTAAGGCGTTGAGTGCACCGGCAACCCGATGACACGTTCAGTTGGTGTTGGTTGGTTGATTTGGGGGTGAGACCCAAACAGCGAGGTTATTGGGAAGTGCCCTTTTAAAGGAACCATCCTGGAATTGGTCTGATGCGATTTAGGGAAATCACAGAAAACCTAAATCAGGATTGCCCGACGCGGGTTTGAACCGTCGTCCTCCCGAATGCGACTGCAGTGTGCTGACCACCGCGCCACCTCGCTCGGTATGACACGTTCAACCTGGAGTCTGTGGAGGGTGCGTTTCAGTCCAGGAGTACACGGCCCAGTCACATTAACGTCACCACCGCCTACGTTCGACGTCGACATGCTACAACCACTCACAGACGGCAGGTGGAAGCAGTAACAGTGGAGAGTACGTAAAGAATGTTGGAGGGATGCAAAAAACAGTGCAGTCGTTGTCGTAATAATATTACATGATCATTGGCTTTTGGGCCAAAGACGGAAACGTGTCCGAAAAGGCTAAATTTGTAAACTGTTCGCGTTCCGCTTTGGGTAACTATGTCGTGCTTACGTAGTAATTGACGGAAAGTCATCGAGTAAAACAGAAGTAATATCTGGCGATCACCAAGGTGGTGTTATAGCCCCTCTGTTGTTCCTGATCTGCATCAGGATTTAGGAGACAATCTGAGTCGCACTCTGAGTGTTTTCTGCCAGTTACCGTCCCATAAAGTTATCAGTTGATTAAAACAAACTGCAAAAGATCTAAACAAGATATCTGCATGGGTGCGAAAAGTGACAATTGATTCTAAATTATGAAACGTTTGAAGTCATCATCATGAGTACCAAAAGGAATCTGCTAAATTTCGGCTACAAGGTAAATCACACAAATCTAGAGGCTGTAGGCTCAACGAAATACTTAGGGATTACAATTACGAAAGTTCGAACGATCAAGTAGACAATGACGTGGGTAAAGCAAACCAAAGACTACAGTTTACTGGCAGAACACTGAGAAAATGCATCAAGTCCTCTTTTGGAGTATTATTGTGCAGGATAGGATCAGCATCAGATGAGCCCGGCGGAGGACATCTAAAAATTTCAAAGAAGGGCAACTCGTTTCGTATTATCGCGAAAAAGGAGAGAGAGTGCCACGGATATGATACTTTGAATTGGGCTGACAATTAATAAAACAAATGCGTTTTTCATTGCGGCAGGCTCTGCTCATGAAATTTCGCCGGCTCTGCTCATGAAATTTCAATCACTAACGTTCTCCTTAGAGTGTGAGAGTATTTTGCCTGCGCGCACCTACATAGGGAGGAATAATTATCATAATAAAATAAGACAATTCAGAGCTCGCACAGAAAGATTCAAGTGTTCGTTTTTCCCGCGCTGTGTTACAGAGCGGAAAGGTAGAGAAATACACTACGCGATCAAATGTATCCGGACACGCATAAAAACATACGTTTTTCAGACTAGGAACATTGTGCTGCCACTTACTGCCACATACTCCACATCATCCACCTCAGTAGTCATTAGACACCTTGAGAGAGCAGAATGGGACGCTCCGCGGAACTCACGGTCTTCGAACGTGGTCAGTTGATTGGTTGTCACTTATGTCATAAGTCTGAACGCGAGATTTCAACACTCCTAAACACTGTTTGCGATGTGATAGTGAAGTGGAAACGTGAAGGGACACGTACAGCACAAAAGCGTACAGGCCAACCTCGCCTGTTGACTGACGGAGATCGCCAACAGTTGAACAGGGTCGTAATGTGTAATAGGTAAACATCTATCCAGACCATCACACTGGAATTCCAAACTGCATCAGGATCCACTGCAAGTACTATGACAGTTAGGCGGGAGGTGAGAAAACATGGATTTCATTGTAGAGCGGCTGCTTATAAGCCACATATCACGTAGGTAAATGACAAACGCGCCTCTCTTGGTGTAAGGAGCGTAAACATTGGACGATTGAACAGTGGAAAAAGTTTTGTGGAGTGACGAATCACGGTACACATCGTGGCGATCCGATGACAGGATGTGGGTATGGCGAATGCCATACCATCATCTGCCAGCGTGTGTAGTGACAAAAGTAAAATTCGGAGGCGGTGGTGTTATGCTGTGGTCGTGTTTTTCATTGAGGGGGCTTGCACCCCTTGTTGTTTTGCGTGACACTATCACGGCACACCCCCACATTGATGTTTTAAGCACCTTCTTGCTTCTCATTGTTGAAGAGCAATTCGGGGATGGTGATTGCATCTTTCAACACGATCGAGCACCTGTTCATAATTCACGGCCTGTGGCGGAGTGGTTACATGACAATAACATCCCTGTAATGGACTGGCCTGCACAGAGTCCTGACCTGAACCCTAAAGAACACCTTTGGAATGTTTTGGAACGCCGACTTCGTGCCAGGCCTCACCGACCGACAACGATACCTCTCCTCAGTGCAGCACCCCGTGAATAATGGGCTGCCATTCCACAAGAAACCTTCCAGCACCTGATTGAACGTATGCCTGCGAGAGTGGAAGCTGTCATCAAGGGTAAGGGTGGGCCAACACCATATTGAATTCCAGCAATACCAATGGAGAACGCCAGGAACTTGTAAGTCATTTTCAGCCAGGTGTCCGGATACATTTGATCACATAATGTAGCTTGATAGTGGTTCGAAGAACCCTCTGACTGGCAGAGTACTCATGTAGATGTAGATGTAAAAATTGCGCAATACAAAACGGGCCATAGATGACGGGGCTGAATGACGGCTGCGCAGATGTGTAAAGCGAGTAGACGGGCGGCTGTTGAGCAACTGACCGCCCAGATGAACCAAGGGGCTGCTAACAGTGTCTCCTTAAATACCGTTCGGCGAACGTTGCAGTGTATGGGCCTCTGCAGCAGGCGCATGGTTCATGCACCCATACTGACCGCTGTTCATCGGTGACGAAGGCTGGAATTTACACGCCAGTGCCGCTACTGGATGTCCACTGAGTGGTAAGATGAATCACGTTTCATGTTCCGTTGTACAGATGGCCGTTGGTGTGAGGAGCCATGCACCAATCGCCCGGAAGAGTTCATGAAGGAAAAGGGAGCATTATGGTCTTAGGTATGTATTCGTGAGCCAACGGCCTTGGCACAGTGTAACGCCGTTTCCCTTCAGATCACCGAAGTTAAGCGATGTTGGGCTGGGCTAGCACTTGGATGGGTGACCATCCGGTCTGCCGAGCGCTGTTGGCTTCCGAGCAGAACAATCGACAACACAGCAACTCCTAAGAGTCACACAGGAGGCCATGGAAGCGATGGAACGAAGAGAATTCTTCGGCGCAGTGTTCCTTGATGTTTCCAGAGCATTTGACTCGGTATGGCACGAGGGCCTACTGTTCAAATTGCTGGATAGAGGAGTGGCAGTGTCACACGTGACGCTATTGAAGTCCTATCTGGAAGGAAGAACATTCCACGTTAAAGTACAGAATGGAGAATCCTCAAGAAGAAGCATCCTAGCTGGAGTACTGAAGGAAGTTTACTGGGCCCGGTGCTGTACGCACTCTACACCAGCGATATCCCAGCATCACCCAACGTCCACACAGCTCTATATGCGGACGACACCGCCCTCTACGCACTCAGCAGGAGCGCCAGAGTCCTCAGACATAGACTGCAACGACCCACAGACGAACTCTGCGACTGTGCGAAGAAGTGGCGCCTGGCGTTCAACGGGACGAAGACATAAGCAATGCCCATCTGCAGAAGGAAGTTCCCAATGGACCTGCCACCGATAGAAGTACGCGGCACCGCAGTCCCCTGGAGCAGAACTGCACTCTGCCTAGGAGTTACACTAGACAGACGCCTTACGTGGAAAGACCACGTAAACAACATCAAGGACAAGGCAGTGGGCAGACTCCGGATGCTCTACCCGGTACTCAACCCCACCTCCGCACTACCGCAGGAGCTGGGCATCAAATTATACCTCGCACTAGTGCGGCCACTCCTAGAGTACGCCGCAATGGTGTGGGGTAATGCAGCAGAACAACACATTGGCAGCCTGCAGCGAGTACAGGACAGGGCGCTAAAGAGAGCCCTGCACCTGCCGTGGGACTTCCCAACCGAAGAGCTCCACGAGCTGGCCGGGGTCCCCCGCCTACACGAGAGGTTCCGGCAGGCAGCACACACCTTCTACGAGAGGACAGCAGCAGCAGAGAACCCCTTCATCTCTGCCCTCGGACACCGAGAGCACCGCAACGCCAACACGAGATGGCCGGACCTGCTGCTGAGATAGACCTAGAAATGAAGACAACACTCCTCCTGTTAACCCCATCCTGAATGTTAATATTGTAAATATCCCGCCCCATAAAAATGTTAATATTGTAAATATTCCCCCATACAGACGTAATATCGCCACCAACAGGGGCGAGTAAGTGTATGAATGAGAACAGAGATCACCTTCAATGGTGAGGATGAATGTGTGTGAATGTGCGTTATACATATATATATATATATATATATATATATATATATATATATATATATATATATATCCGCTATCCAGCAAAGTAGATAAAAGCATGGCACCAAAAAAGTGTTCCTCAAAGAAGCCAATCAAAAATTGTATGTACGCCCTACACTTGTAATTAAGATTTGTCCACAGGAATAGCTACAAAGCTCACACTGTAAGACGCCGGGGAAGAAAGAAGAACCTTCCTCACAAGAAGAAAGGTGCAAGCGCTGTTGGCAAGCGGGGTGCACTCAACCCTTTTGAGGCAAACTGAGGAGCTAGTTGATTGAGAAGTAGCGGCTCCGGTCACAGAAACTGACATGCGGCCAGGAGAGCGGTGTGCTGACAGCCTGTGGGCTGAGGATGACACGGTGGCCGGTCGGTACCGTTGGGCCTTCATGGGCTGTTCGGGAGGAGTTTAGTTTTAGTTTAGTATGTATTCGTGGAATTCTCTGGGTTATCGCCTCATTCTGGAAGGCACAATGCGTCAACATAAGCACGCATCTGTGCTTGGGGACGATTCTCACCCCAACTTGCAGGTTGTTTTTCCTCCGCATAATGGTATCCACCAGCAGGTAATTGGAACGTGTCACACAGCTCGCAGTGTACGTGCGTGGTTCGAAGAGAACCAGAATGAGTTTCCCGAACTCCCTGGCCTGGTTCGAAGATAACCAGAATGAGTTTACCGAACTCCCTGGCCACCCGATTACCCGGTTTTTAATCCAATCGAAATTCTATGGGACCACTTCAGTCGGGCTGTTCGCGCTGTAGATACTCAGTCGAGAAACACAGTGCACTGGCCCGATGGAGTACGTATGGCTCCACGTCTCTTTCGGTATCTTTCCGAACGTCACTCACACTCTTCCTGAACGTCTCGCTGTTGTTCTCGCTGCAAAATGTGGTTATTCACCATCTGACAGATGGTCACATTAATTTGACTGGACAGTGTAGTCTGGGATGTTTTGCGGATGTTTCTCGTATCATGACCTATCGCGAATGAGAACCGGGATGTTTTGCTGAACGTTATTGGTGACCACGTATTGCTCTTTTTTGTGCATTTCCATGATGAGTATGTTGTAGGCCCACCCGTCTTTCAAGATGATTAAGATGATAACAGTCAGGTTCACAGGGCTACAACCATACATTCCTTGCTTAACGAACACTTTGGTAGCCTACTGTACTTCGACTGACCTTCTTAGTCACCCGATCTTAAAACAACAGAAAATTTCTGGGCTTGTTTGGAACAGCAGCGGTCAAAATCCGTGCAGTTTGGTACCTCTGCAGGACCTAATCACCAGTGAGTGGTTTCGACTGGGTATGACATATCTGTGGCGGACTCTCTTCTTCGACGAGCTGAGACCATTATCAAGGCTAGAGTCGCTTTTAGACGGTCTTACTGTGATCTCACCGGAGTTGGCTAATTCTTTGTCTCAAGTGCTGCTGCCTTATATCTGGTTGTCTCCGAGACGCGCTCCAACGGCGTATTAATAAAAATGGGAAACGCTTCGAACTAGGCAATTTGACAGACAACGCGAAATACTTCGCTGTGTCTGAAGGGGCACTGGGGCGCTGTGTATTGTTCTCGTTCGTGTACCGTGCAAAGGAGAAAATAAATTTCTTGAGACTGCTGGAAGCGCATTGTGAAAGTGCTGCTAAGTTATGCCGGTTTTTTCTAGGATCAGTAATTTTGCGTTGCGTAGTACGTAATGCGCCACGTGTAACGCGTTGTCCTCCCAACGGTGACGAAACAGTAAACATGTTTTCCATTAATGCGCAATGCGTAGTACGTCAACGCTTTACGTCAGGTGTGACAGCAAACTGGTTCTGTGCGAGTATAATGTGTTTTACGCTGCGTCCTAGTGAATGAAAGCCAAATACGGTGGAAGAGTACCCGTGATCACTACAGAACAGACAAGAAAAATGAAATAGCTATCACAGAATATGTTACAAAAAAGAGTATCAGCTACTGGGACAGGCTAAAATTTCTAGAATGTTTGAAAGATTAAAGGAACACTTTTTCAAATGTTATACTGCAGCGAATTTGGCTTCAGGTCCCCAGAAACAACTGAGTGTGAACCCCTTTCCCTCTAACCTCAGTAAACATCAGAATCACCTCATCAGACCGTATGCTAACGTCCTCCGATCCAAAAGAGAAAGGAAAGTGATGCTCTTCTCAAATATTTAAAGATAACAGAACAGACAGACGCTATTTTATAAAGTGTCTGAAGAGCTGTCGAAACAACCACCAAAACAGGATGAAATAGATATGTTCTTCAAAACTATAGGTATGATCATGGTAAACTACATTTTGTTTGTAATGGGGAAAGCCGGCCGCTGTGACAGAGCGATTCTAGGCGCTTCAGTCTGGAACCGCGCTGCTGCTACGGTCGCAGGTTCGAATCCTGCCTCGGGCACGGATGTGTGTGATGTCCTTAGGTTAGTTAGGTTTAAGTCGTTCTAAGAATAGGGGACTGATGACCTCAGATGTTAAGTCCCATAGTGCTTAGAGCCATTTGAACCATTTTTTAGTAATGAGAAACAAACCGATGCTTTCTGTTGTCACTGTGCTTTGTCTGAAAAACAAAACGATCGGTAATTATTTTGACTAACTCCAACTACACAATTCAAAAATTAAATTGCAGATATCTGCCAAAATGTCATAGAAAATGCGCCTGATGACTCTTAGGAGAGACAATCGGCATAAAAATCACTGGAACCCATGAAAACTGTTTTGTGGTTGTGTACAGGTGAGGTTCCTGTTGTGTGTTACACACCTGTAACAAGTTTATTTTTTAATTGAATTTCTTGCGGACAATAAAAACTTATTGATAACAACTATAAGAAAATTACTTTCACAAAATTTTTTTCGCAGACGGAAAGAGTGTAGTGAATAGCTAATGCGCTGAATGTTTCATTTCCGGTGAAAACACACATGTGTTACGTAATTATCTTAGCCGTCCTTGCCGACGAAAAACGCTGTGTCCATTTCACGCGGAGCAAAATTCCCGCTCCTTGAAAACCGGGTTTTAAGCCGCTTTACTTGAGACGTGACATACCAACTAGCTATGGACGAATCTAAAGCGTTATACCCTGCCTTCTAGTGAAGCAATTGCTGCAAGTCACGTAGAGTTCGTGTGCAAAATGATTACTAAGTATGTAAGAAAACTTCAAGTGAGTTTCAGTGCCGAGGAAGACGAACTGATAATTGCCACAGTGTCAGAAACACATAGCTGGCCGTTTTTCTGCGCTTCGTGTAGGTGCAGAGTAAGTAAATCTCTTCTTCATCCTCGAGCATATGTCTAGTTACTGGCAAAACCAGAGTTTCTACTTCTCCCACGCCGTCCATCAATGTCGTATAGTACACTGAGGTGCGAATAGTCATGGGATACCTCCTAATATCATGTCGAAAATCCTTTTCCCAGGCGAAGTGTAGCAATTCGACATGGCGTGGACTCAGCAAGTCGTTAGAAGTCCCCCACAGAAATATTGAGCCATGCTGTCCCTATAGCCGTCGACAATAGCGGAAGTGTTGTCAATGCAGGATTTTATGCACGAACTGGCCTCTCGATTATGTCCCATAAATGTTCGATGGGATCCAAATCAGACGATCTGGCTGGCCAAATCATTCACTAGAATTGTCCAGAATGTTCTTCAAACCATTTGCGATAACTATGGCCCACTGTCATGGCGAATAGTCATCCATAAAAATTCCATCGTTGTTTGGGAACTTGAAGTCCACGAATGGCTGCAAATGGCTTACAAGTAGCCGAACACAACTATTTCCAGTCAATGACCAGTTCGGCTGGGCCAGAGGGCCCACCCAGTCCATTCCATGTAAACACAGCCCGCACCACCAGCTTGCAAAAATGCCTTGTTCACAACTTTGGTCCATGGCTCCATGGGGTGTGTGTCCCACTCGAACCTTACCATCAGCTCTTACCAACTGAAATCGGGACTCATCTGACCAGGCCACGGTAGTCTAGCCGTCCAGGGCCGAATCGATATGGTCAAGAGCCTAGGAGCGGCGCTGCAGGAGATGTCGTGCTCTTAAACATTGATTTATGAGGTTGTTTCACGCAGAGTTGCTCGTTTGTTAGCAGTGACAACTCTACGCAAACGCCGCTGCTTTCGGTCGTTAAGTGAAGGCCGCCGGCTACTGCACTGTCCTCAGGGAGAGGTAATTACTGAAATTTTTTGTTCTCAGCACACTATTGACACTGTGGATTCGGAATATTGAAATACACTGATGCTCATAAATTAAGGAGAATTGCAGAATGTGGTACCACACAATGTGGCACTACACAAAACTGGCGCTAATATCATAGGCGCATAGGAAACACATACGACACAGATCTGTAAGTCCAATATTTGAGAAAACCATCCCGAAACACATGTGCTACAAAAACGCCACTGTTTCCTACGCATGTACCCCGACATCAATATGGGATATGATCATCACGCACACGTACACAGACCGAACAACGGGTTGGCATAGTCTGGATCAGGTGGTCGAGCAGCTGCTGGGGTACAGCCTTCCATTCTTGCACCAGTGCCTTCGGAGCTCCTGAAGTGTCCTAGGGGTTTGAAGACATGCAGCGACACGTCCACCGAGAGCATCCCAGATGTTCTCGATGGGGTTTAAGTATAGAGAACAGGCAGGCCACTCCATTCGCCTAATATCTTCTGTTTCAAGGTACTCCTACACGATGGCAGCTCGGTGGGGCCGTGCGTTATCATCCATCAGGAGGAAGGTGGGACCCACTGCACCCCTGAAAAGGCGGACATACTGGAGCAAAATCACGTCCGTATACACCTGACCTGTTAAAGTTCCTCTCTCAAAGTCACGCAGGGGAGTACGTGCACCAATCACAATGCCACCCCACATCATCAAACCACGACCTCCATACATTTCCCTTTCAATGACATTAAGGGGTTGGTATCTGGTTCCTGGTACATGCCAGTTGAAAACCCGGCAAGAATCACTGTTCGGACTACACCTGGACTCGTCGGTGAACATAACCTGGGACCACTGTTCCAATGACCGTATACTATATTTTTGACACCAGGCTTTACGGGCTCTCCTGTGACGAGGGGCCAGTGGAATGCACCCTGCAGGTCTCCTGGCGAATAAATCATGTCTGTTCAGTCGTCTGTAGATTGTGTGTCTGGAGACACCTGTTCCAGTGGCTGCGGTAAGGTCCCGAGCAAGGCTACCTGCAGTACTCCATGGCCGTCTGCGGGCACTGATGGTGAGATATCGGTCTTCTTGTGGTATTTTACACCGTGGACGTCCCGTGCTGTAGCGCCTGGACACGTTTGCTGTCTGTTGGAATCGTTCCCTTAATCTTGAGATCACACTTTGTGGCACACGGAGGGTCCGTGCTACGACCTGCTGTTTTTGACCAGCCTCCAGTCGCCCCGCATAACGTCATCAATATGTGCTGCAGTTTTATGCCTTGCGTACGAGATACTACCTTGATCTGTATACAGGGTGTTACAAAAAGGTATGGCCAAACTTTCAGGAAACATTACTCATACACAAAGAAAGAAAATAAGTTATGTGGACATGTGTCCGGAAACGCTTACTTTCCATGTTAGAGCTCATTTTATTACTTCTCTTCAAATAACATTAATCATGGAATGGAAACACACAGCAACAGAACGTACCAGCGTGACTTCAAACACTTTGTTACAGGAAATGTTCAAAATGTCCTCCGTTAGCGAGGATACATGCATCCACCCTCCGTCGCACGGAATCCCTGATGCGCTGATGCAGCCCTGGAGAATGGCGTATTGTATCACAGCCGTCCACAATACGAGCACGAAGAGTCTCTACATTTGGTACCGGGGTTGCGTAGACAAGAGCTTTGAAATTCCCCCATAAATGAAAGTCAAGAGGGTTGAGGTCAGGAGAGCATGGAGGCCATGGAATTGGTCCGCCTGTACCAATCCATCGGTCACCGAATCTGTTGTTGAGAAGCGTACGAACACTTCGACTGAAATGTGCAGGAGCTCCATCGTGCATGAACCACATGTTGTGTCGTACTTGTAAAGGCACATGTTCTAGCAGATCATGATAACGTGCTCCATTGAGCGTAAGTGGACGAAACTAAAATGAGCTCTAACATGGAAATTAAGCGTTTCCGGACACATGACCCCATAACATCTTTTCTTTATTTGTGTGTGAGGAATGTTTCCTGAAAGTTTGGCCGTACCTTTTTGTAACACCCTGTATGTTCATGTCGCTATCCCATGACTTTTGTGACCTCAGTGTATATTAACGGTTTTGTTAAAGAGGTAACGGCTTGTTCGAACACTCTTCCTAGACAGAACGTGTGAACTAACCAGTTAATGCGATTGCGGTTTCCTTTTGTGAGAAAACAGAAACGCGTCCCTTCCGACGCAAAGCGCCCTGTCCCGTTCACGCAGCGCCAAATTCCTGCTCCCAGGAAAACTCGGCAGTAGTGCCGTACCGGAAGCGCGAGGTTGAACACTTTTTTCAGCGAGGCGGGTGGGCGGTGCGCAGCGTGGTGAGTGCAGTACGGGGCAGACGCGCCGCGCCAGGGTGCAACAACCTGCTGCTCCGCTATTGATGCGCGCGCGCCGCCGCCGGCGGACCGGCTTCGGCGACGACTAGCGCCAAACACCGCCACGCCGCCACATTCAGCGCACGCACTCGTTCCCGCCCCGTCTGGCCCACTGCACAACTTTCAACGACTACTAAACGACGACAAAAATACGCTCCTATGTCCAGTCGCGATTACGTGCGGACGCTGCTGTTATTGATTTGCGTATTACGTAAACTGGTGGGTAATATTACACACAGCAGCCGTAACTGCCCGCACCGGCAAAGGACTTTTTGAGTGGCGTTACCGTTGCTGTCGAGGAACATTACGAGGGTGCAGACGGTGACGTTCGGTTGGGTGGTTATGAATAACTCGGTTGCGAAATATGTGGAATGACGGTGGTGTGGTGCTCGCAGGTCGCTACTTTACGCAATTTACGTCCCACATGTATCTCAAAGTGAACTGCCTTTAATTACATTGTTGTCGACGAGATAGTAAACTGTGAGACCTGAGTTTCTCCTGGCCTATACAACTTTCAAATAACTTCCGGGAATTCGGCCAGGTTAACACTTTCAGCGACCGCCGATATTTCGGCGGGAGAACACCCCGCCATTTTCAAGGCAAACTGCAACGGACAGGCGGCGTACATGCAAATTTAAAACCTCGGTTCTCGGACTAAGGCAGGATAGATAACACACACACTGAACACTAGTGCCACCAAAGATGACCAAAGTCAGAGCTATCGATAGTGAGACTACGAACTTGCAGGTGAGGTAGCATTGACTCTGTACCTCTGTTTTTTGACGAGGGAGAGAGCCGGATTCCAAAAAGAGTTTAAACAAAAACATCCATCCCTGTTGATCGCTAATTTAGTCTCAACTGCCTCCTTAATTTTAGTGAGTTTCGATGTGGTCTCTCTCTTCACTCGTGTTCCCCTGTCTGATTCGTTGCGGTTAATTGAGGCTAGGTTGGGTGCTGAATTAACTAATCTCTTTCGGCATGTGTTGACATCCACTTACTTTTTAGTCAATGACCAGTATTACGAGCAGACAGATGGAGTTGCGATGGGTAGTCCGTTGTCTCCTGTGATCGCAAATTTTTTTATGGAAGACTTCGAGGAACGTGCATTGGAGTCTTCGCCTTTGAAACCCGCCTGTTTCTTTAGATATGTTGACGATACCTTTGTTGTTTGGCCTCGTGGTAGGGAGAATTTGAATGCCTTTCTAGAACATCTGAACTGGATCCACTCAAACATTCGCTTTACGATGGAGTTGGAAGAGGATGGTTGCCTTCCCTTTCTCGACGTGTTGGTTAGGAGGAAGGATGATGGATCATTGGGACATGCAGTCTACAGGAGACATTATCACATCGACTTGTACTTACAGGCTAATAGTTGTCACCATCCGGCTCAGCGTGAAGGGGTACTTCGTACCTCGGTACACAGGGCACATGTCGTTTCTGACGCTGAGGCTTTGCCAGCTGAGCTGTCCCATCTTGAAGTTACATTTCGTCGAAATAGTTATAGTGATAGACAGGTTGAACGTGCGGTGCGCTACCGACCAACTGTACATCGGGTGATTGATGATAATTCTGAGTCGACGCCTAACTCTACAGCCTTTTCGCCTTACGTAGGAAGCACTTCCAACAAGATCGGTTGTATTTGACGGAAATACGACGCGAAATGTGTTTTCCGATCTCCATCTAAAATTAGAGCGCTTTTGAGTTCTGTTAAGGATGATCTTGGTCTGCGTAAGGCGTGTGTGTATCGTATTCGTTGTAGCTGCGGCCTGTCATATATTGATCAAACTATCAGGACCGTGGAGGACCGATGTACTGAGCATAAACGGCACACACGATTACAGCAGCCAAATAGATCTGCCACTGACGAACATTGCTTGGATACTGGTCACCCCATGTTATATAATAACACCGAGGTATTGGCATGCACGTCCAGCTATTGGGACAGTGTTATTAGGGAGGCAGTTGAGATTAAATTAGCGAGCAACCTCCTTAACAGGGATGGAGGTTTCTGTTTAAACTCTGCTTGGAATCCAGCTCTCTCCCTTGTCAAAAAACAGAGGGACAGAGTCAATGCTACCTCACCTGCGAATTCATAGTCTCACTATCGATAGCTCTGACTTTGGTCATCTTTGATGGCACTAGTGTGTGTGTTATCTTTCGTGCTTCAGTCCGAGAACCGAAGTTTTAAATTTGCATGTACGTCGCCTGTCCGTTGCAGTTTGCCTTGAAAATGGCGGGGGTGTTCTTCCGCCGGAATATCGGCGGTCGCTGAAAGTGTTAACCTGGCCGAATTCCCGGAAGTTATTTGAGAGATAGTAAACTGTAAGCCTCATCGAGCAAAACACTCTTATGAATTACATCCTGCTGTGGACGTTCAAGGCCCATTGTTCGCTCTCGCATCTGTGCCAGAAACTGAAGATGTCATCATGGAGTTGGTTTCGGAATAAGTCAACTAAAACGACGAGGACGCTTCGCATCTCACTCTATTACCAGCCTATCAATAGAGCAAAGGAGAAGATACAGAGTTTCGTACGATACCCAGACCAACCTGGTTACGCTAAGTGACATGGACGGGGACGCTATCTCGAGGTTGCACGAAAGCGCAGCCAGAATCAGTTGAGGAACCTCCCACAAGCAAGTAAATGTCTGGATTGCCAACAGACATGTACAAAATCCAATACCACACTTCACATAAATTCAACGAAGGATTGGAAAGCATGCCACCACCTCGGTGACACAAATCCATCAATACATTCTCCGCTCTTCCATCATAACCAACCAATATCCGATAACTTCCGTAAAGCCAAACTCTGTGTTTCGTATCTTGGAGACATGCTCACTGTTCCCAGTGATCCATGCTTCCACTAACTTCTTTGTCCACCTGGTTACTAACACCACCACCCCATCTCCTGCTTTCAGTTTCCATAACCACACGATAACACAAACCAAATTAAATATGTCAGTTCAAGACCTTAAAACAACATTCTTTGGGGGACAAATTACAGCTCCTGTTCCTGATTTTACCTACCGCCACCTTAAACGAAGTCCATAATCCTTCCTATAAGCACTAACCAAGCTGCACAAAGCCATTTTATATACTAGCCACGCTGCGCAATGCCATCTTACATGCAAGTCTCTATTCCGAGCCGTCGAAGACCTCGGAGGTACCACTGTTCCCTAAACGTAACAAACCATCTAGTGAAACCCAAACCTACCGACCGATTATCCAAACTTCCGGCTTTAGTGAGATACCTAAATTGTAAGGCATATCATGAAGAGTAGGCTGAAGTTTAAGAGATTAGTCAGGAAGAATCAATATGCAAAGAAGTGGGATACGGAAGTACTAAGGAATGACGAGATACGCTTCAAGTGCTCTAAGGCTATAAATACAGCAATAAGAAATAGCTCAGTGGGCAGTACAGATGAAGAGAAATTAATATCTCTAAAAAGGGCAAACACAGAATGTAGAAAGAAAAACGTAGATACAAAGTACGTAACTGCGAAGAAACTATGGATAACAGTAGAGATACTTCAGTTGATCGATTAAAGAAGGAAGTATAAAAATGTTCTGGGAAATTCAGGAATACGGAAAAACAAGTCGTTAAGGAATGAAATAAATAGGATGTCCAGGCAAGCTAAGACGAAATGGCAGTATGAAAAAGTGAAGAAATCGAAAAAGAAATGATTTTTGGAAGGACTGATTCGGCATATGGGAAAGTTAAAATAACCTTCGATGGAATTAAAACCAAAGGTGGTAACATTGAGAGTGCAACGAAAATTCCACGGTTAAATGCAGAGCAGAGAGCGTATAGGTGGAAAGAGTACATTGAAAGCCTCTAGAAAGGGGGAAGATTTGTCAGATGTGATAGAAGAAGAAACGGGAGTCAATTTAGAAGAGATAGCGTATCCAGTATCAGAATCAGAATTTAAGAGAGCTTTGGAGGACTTGAGATAAAATAAGGCAGAACTGATGGATAACATTCCATCAGAATTTCTAAAATCATTGTGGGAAGTGGCAACAAAAGACTATTCACGTTGGTGTGTAGAATATATGAGTGTGGCGACATATCAACTGGCTTTCGAAAAAATATCATCTACACAATTCCGAAGACTGCCTGAATTGATAAGTGTGAGATTTATCGCACAATTAGCTTAACAGCGCATGCATCCACGTTGCTGACAACAATAATATATAGAAGAATAGAAAAGAAAGTTGAGGTTTTGTTAGATGACGATCAGTTTTTGCTTTATGAAAGGTAAAGGCACCAGAGAGGCAATTCTGACGTTGCAGTTGACAATCGAACCAAGACTAAAGAATAATGAAGACACGTTCATAGTACTTGTCGACCTGGGAAAAGCGTTCGGCAATGAAAAGGGTGCAAGATGCTTGAAATCCTGAGAAAAATAGGAGTAAGCTATAGGGAGAGAGCGTAACATACAATGTGTACAAGAGCCACGAGGGAATAATTAGGTGGACAACCAAGAACGAAGCGCTCGGATTAAAAAGTGGGTAAGAGGGGGATGTAGTCTTTCGCCCCTACTGTTCAATCTGTACATTGAAGAAGCAATGATGGAAATAAAAGAACAGTTCAAGAGCGAAATTTAAATTCAGTGTGAAAGGATATCAACTATACGATTCGCTGATGACATTGATATATTGAGAAAAATGAAGAAAAACTACGTGACCTACTGAATAGAATGAACAGTCCAATGTGTACAGAATATGGACTGAGAGTAAATCGGAGAAAGACGAAAGTAATGAGAAGTAGCACAAATGAGAACAGCGGGAAACTTAACATCAGGGTCGATGGTCATGAAGAAGATGAAATTAAGGAATTCTATTTCCTAGGCAGCAAAATAACAAATGAAATAACGGAGCAAGGAGGATGTCAAAAGCAGACTAGCACTGGCAAAAAGGGCATTCTCGGCCAATAGAAGTCTACTAGCATCAAACATAGGCGTTAATTTGAGAAATTTCTGAGAATGTACGTTTGGAGTAGTGAAACATGGACTGTGGGAAAAGCGGAACAGAAAAGAAAGGAAGCATTTGAGATGTGGTGCTACAGAAGAACTTTGAAAATTAGGTTGATTGATAAGGTAAGGAATGAGGAGGTTCTGCGCAGAATCGGAGAGGAAAGGGATATGTGGAAAACACTGAAAAGGAGAAGGGACAGGATGATAGGACACATGTTAAGACATCAGGGAATTGCTTCCATAGTACTAGAGGGTGCTGTAGAGGGCAAAAACTGTAGAGGAAGACAGAGACTGGAATACATACAGCAAATAAATGAGGAAGTAGGCTGCAAGCGCTACTCTGATATGAATAGGTTGGCTCAGGAGAAGAATTCATGGCGGCGGGCCGCATCAAGTCAGTCAGACTGTTGACTCAAGGAAGACTGAATCCATCTGAATCCAAAGTATCCTCAAACATTTACAACAGCAGCCATCCCATCCAAATATCATGTGTAGATTATGCCTAAAACATTCCAAAGACACTCAACTCAACATTATCTACCTCCTTCCCTCACAGCTGAATAACCGTCGTTCCGCTGTTTTTGTCTCCCAAGGCCTTATAGATTCCTTTCTGACACACTATCCTTTTGTCAGCGTCGTCAGTAGTTGCTCTAGAATTGGTCCTGTCCCATCTACTCTATCCGCTCCGTCCATTTGATACGTTCAAGCCACCATCCCCTTCATCTACTCCAGTATATCAACGGCCCACCTTATCAAGGGTCCCTCCAGATTCACCTCAATAATATCACGTCTGGTGTAATATCTTTGTACATCAAAAACAACGATTAAAAAGTCCAGGCAATATTTATAGGCCTTGCTTCCCGTCGCTTCCATCTCTCTAATTTCCTCCTCACCATATACACTACTGGCCATTAAAATTGCTACACCACGAAGAAATGCAGAAGATAAACGGGTATTCATTCGACAAATATATTACACTAGAACTGACATGTGATTACTTTTCACGCAATTTGTCCGCATAGATCCTGAGAAAACAGTACCCAGAACAGCCACCTCTGGCCGTAATAACGGCCTTCAAACGCATGGGCATTGAGTCAAACAGAGCTTGGATGGCGTGTACCAGCTGCCCATGCAGCTTCAACACGATACCACAGTTCATCAACAGTAGTGACTGGCATATTGTGACGAGCCAATTACTCGGCCACCACTGACCAGACGTTTTCAATTGGTGAGAGATCTGGAGAATGTGTGGCCAGGGCAGCAGTCGAACATTTTCTGTATCCAGAAAGGCCCGTACAAGACCTGCAACATGTGGTCGGGCATTATCCTGCTAAAATGTAGGGTTTCGCAGGAATCGAATGAAGGGTAGAGCCACGGGTCGTAACACATCTGAAATGTAACGTCCACTGTTCAAAGTGTGGTCAATGCGAACAAGAGGTGACCGAGACGTGTAAACAAAGGCACCCCATACCATCATACCGGGAGATACGCCAGTTTGGCGCTGACGAATACACGCTTCCAATGTGCGCTCACCGCGATGTCACCAAACGCGGATGCGACCACCATGATGCTGTAAACAGAACCTGGATTCATCAGAAAAAATGAGGTTTTGCCATTCGTGGACCCAGGTTCGTCGTTGAGTACACCATCGCAGGCGCTCCTGTCTTGTGATGCAGCGTCAAGGGTAACCGCAGCCATGGCTTCCAAGCTGATAGTCCATGCTGCTGCAAACGTCGTGGAACTGTTCGTGCAGATGGTTGTTGTCTTGGAAACGTCCCCATCTGTTGACTCAGGAATAGAGACGTGGCTGCACGATCCGTTACAGCCATGCGGATAAGATGCCTAGCCATGTGGATAAGATGCCTGTCATCTCGACTGCTAGTGTTACGCCATAACAGGGCTATTCTCTTTAAGACACATTCCATATTACAGACATGAGTCTGTTTATTGCAATTGAAAGTGCACATGAACTGCAGCTGTGCAGACTATGGATACGTTAAACAGTCATTTCGCTCACTTTATCGGAGTCTCTGAAGAGGGATGTCTCATGCGTCATTATAGGTAAGATACCATCAATTCCGCCCGTTGTGGCAGCACACCTGTAATTGTGTAGAAGCTTACATCCTGCAGGGATTGCCTTTCAACTACTCTTTTGACACACACGGAATGTGTAGTCTTTTTCCTGTAAAATCCGTTCGACTGATTAATGTGAAATGTCCTGTAGATGTTCATTTGGATTTGTTTGGTACCTGCGACACAAGGAGACAAATAGCTTTAATTTATCACTACCAGCTACCATCGGTACTTCGAATAGAGCTCAGTTTAAACTTTCTGCTGACTGAATGTTTTATTAGTTGATGAATATCTTTACGCGGCGATGCAGGTGAAAATAAAACGTATCTTCAATTTACACTTAACACCAATTATACAACGTTTGAAACTCGTTTGTAAGGCAAACATTCCCTCTAACTGAGTATCATAGTAGAGATACACTGACTAACATGAACATATTTAAATCACAGTTACGGTCATTCCTAGTTTTATTATTGCCAACAATGCTGCCAAATTTCCAGTAGATCATTTTAACAGTGGACATAAAACTTATCGAATCATTATTGAAAATACATTTCGTTTCCTTATCTTGTAAGTTGAAAATATGCCGTCGCTGCTTCCTTCAATACTTTCATTCAACCCACGTGGTCGTAACTCAAGAAATGATAGTCGTATAATGGCATGTAGCACAGGTTGGAGTAGCAAAAGTTTAACTCCAGTATACTTTGATGCTGGTGCTTTTCTCCTTCGTACTATGTGGGAGAGATTATTTTCCAGTTAAGCACACTGGTTATGTCTCACCGTCCGTTTAGGGAAATTTCAGCAGAAATGGGTCTGAATAAACATAAGTGGTTCTTATGGTTAATCAGGAACAATAAAATAAACATGGTAAAACATCGTTTCGAGCGATACTTGCAACTCACAGCACACTCTGACGGTGCATGTCGGAAAATGCGAACTCAACCAGGCCGCTGAAGACAAATGACACAGCACCACGCATTTTGATCGATGCTTCCTGTTGAAGCGACTATCTGAGATAACTTCACCACAGCATAACCCTCGTACTTGCCACAAAGTACAGTGGGTACATGGATGTATACTCGTAATGTAAGGATGCTCAAGATGAAAGAAGAGAAACATCTTAAACTTCGAACTGTCTTTGGCTCTCGCCTATAGTTCTTTAACTGACATCCCAGACGGCATTCATTAATCTTACTGGTATCAAAATATGTGACCATCAAAAACTGAACTACCGATTTTCAGTATTTATTATACAAGAAGGCCAATGAAGTACATGTAATTTGAAAATTACTTTGTCATAGACGTGCACAAAAAAAATTAAAAAATCATGTGTGTACGCTGCCGTTAAGAGAGGTGAAAGTAAGCAGAGAAACACAGACGACAAAAGTTTGCCTCTGTCTCTCACAGTGCTACCAACTTCTACGCCGCGTATTGATCGGGTGCTATAATGGGAATGACACAAGAAAGTAGCGAATGACACAAGAAAGTAACAAAGTTTCGTGTAATCGCATTCTAGTGACGTTCATGTTTAAATATAGCAAATCGTTCATTTGCAGTAGCTACAATAAAAGAAGTGCTAGCTCGCTGATGTTGTCAGCAGTGAAAAACAAAACATCGTAGTCTTGGGGGCAACACAGACTGCACATAACGTTGTTTGCTGTCGTTTTTCCGCTGACTGTTGTCGAATAGTAAGGGAAAATAACCTTGAATTCATTTTCCGCCAATACCATAAAATTTGAAGTAAGCTCCTAATTTTCAATTCCTTCAGTTTGAATACCTACGGCTTGCCTTATTATATGGAAACTAAACGTTTTAGGATGTGTCTCGAAGAAGAGCACTAACGGGTGGAACTGAAAGACGAAGAGATAGAGGGAGTCAATTTTTTGCGTCGACAATAATGTGAAGATCGATTATGATAATTCTACTATTGTTTTGAAAGATGTATTTCATTGTGCACCGAAAATAATTCCAAATAATTTTGAGAGCTGTAACTGCGGTGTGATGTACTTAGAGTGCAGATTTTGTAATACAAAACGTTTCTCAACTTAGGTTACTTTACGTAATGCAACGCCATTCACACTGTGTTGTCATAAGGGAAAAGTTAATTTGCTGTCGTCAACACAAAATTTATTTTTCGACGCATTGTATCTAGAATTTATTCCAAATACTCGAACAATTAAATAGAAATATTCATGTTTTGGATCTGCATCTCTTGTCCTTCTTTCCGTGTTTGCCGTTAAATGTTACTGTATAGGTTACACCTTTTTGCTATTTTTTTTCCTTTTTACCCAAACATGTTTCAGCACTTCTGTGCCATCAGCAATCGGTTTTGTTTATTGACAACTCGATTTTATATTATATGGTTTTGCTTGACCAACTGTATGGTGCCTTGCACTAATAGCTTGTTATGTTTTGTTGCGACTGTTCCTTCTTCTTTTCCATTCTGAGGGCACTGCATACACGTATTAATGTACTTTGTGTAATTTCATTTTTTATAAATGCTTTTTCACTTCGAAAAACGCGGTGTTGTGTCAGTTATTTTCGCGTTTTGTGAAGTAAAAACGCATTTATAAAAAACGAAATTACACAAAAAGTACACTAATATGTGTGTGTGCAGTGCCCTCAGAACGCAAAAGAAGAAGGTTCAGTCACAACATAAAATGACAAGGTAACAGTACATGACACCATACACTTGGCCCTGAAAAACCATATAATGTAAATTACGTTTTCAATAAACAAACGCCACTGATGGTGGCACAGAGGTGCTGAAACATGTCTGGGTTAAAAGAAAAGAACCTAGTGTTTGCAAAAAAGCGGAACATGTTCCCTACAATTAAAGAGAAATCAAAGAGTTTTTTAACTAATATCCATAGCTAAGATTCAGCATTTGCTATGGTCAGTTCAGAGGCTAAAATTTCGGACACATTTTTATGTGGATTGAATCACTTTAAGATGTACGAAATCTTTTTATCATACATCAATTCCAATGACTTCTATGTACAGCCGTGCACCTTGTTATGCGCAGTTATATTTCTGTGAGAAATAAGAGTTAAGAATCTGCAAACGAATAAATTCCGATTAATTACGCAAAATAGTTGACTTTCGTCAGTTTATAAACACAACTGGTCGAATTTCTACCACAGATGATACTAGTAACTATTAATGTAGCAAAGTCAAACTTAAGTAGCTAAAACTCAGACGATCTTTCTTTTCATAAAATTGACTTGTCGTTTACAGTCACCCCAAATCTTTCACCGAACAGACACCTGTCACAGATATCGCTTCAACTATCAAATTCAGTAACTTCTGCCCTCCAAAAATAACAGCGTAATTTAGGTGTGTACATGCACGTAATGCTCCACCGTGTTCATTCCGCTAGGACAATAAAAAGCTGTACTTGAATGTTGGTTGCCCCAACAATATGAATTGACGAAATTTTGGCTTCCTGTCGTAAAGCTGCCAGCCAGCCACATGTTTCGAGTAGCTATTTACTACTCATTTCGCTTTGTAAAACGTAGGCAAACGGTGCTACCAGACATTACTTTTTCCTTCACGACTTTCATCGGCAGATTGCTGCAGAATATCTCATCACGCAGGAAATGCTTCATTTTGCGCGTCTAGTTTACTTTTTTGTGAAAGGAGAATTATTCGAAATAAGAATAAAACTGCTTCCATCTGGTTGTAAACCAAAGCGGTAAAGTAAACCCCGTCACCTGTCGGAGGAAAGTAAATATTTGTTCAGATGTAGATGTTTTCAAACACAAAGTGTGCAAAGTGCGAACAACAGAACAGAAGAGATGGAATCTTGAAACACACAAAGAACATTTCTGTGGAGCTGTAAAGCACAGTGATTGATTGTTTTAAAAAATAATTTAATTACACTGCAAAATCACGTTTATTTCTAATGAAACGACCGGCTTGAAGAGGCACTGGCTATCCTCGGATCGTAAAATAAGCCGTCGCTCAATCCCATTCATCCGGAAATCACATTGTCATTAAACTGATTGAATGACGGCCTGTGATATACGATCTGAGGATGTCCGATGCCGCCGCAGCCGTTCATTTCGTTAGGAAAAAAAACGTGATTGTGTCGGATAAGGAACTTTAAACCATCATTTTATGGGCACAACACTCTTGGATACTTTTTGCCCAATGGTAAAAGCACCACAATAGCTTTGTAAAAGCGTGGAATATATAGAATCAAGTGTAATTGTGTCACATTCTGTACGTATTAACCTGGCAGGGCAACATCCACCCGGTTGAAGGAGTAATTGGGGAGTTAGAGAAGCAGTCTCTACTTTGCAGATCACTTGCTTGAAGAAGGCCACAGTTGTAAAATGTAACGTGGAAGTCTTACTTAACATCCGCAAAAGAAGGAAAATGAACTATCTTGAAATAATGGAAATTAATAAACATATAACTACATGCCTAGGCTTAGTACTTAATGATCAGACACAGATCCCTTACGTGTTAATTGTAATTATAGATTCTGCTAATAATCCCATCCAGACCACTTTTTATATTACTCCTCCTCCTCACATGCCCCATTTTTCCTTGAATTCAGTGACTGTATTTTCAATTGACCTCTTAAAATTGTTCTTTGTATAATTACAGTTGTTTCACTTACCTGGTCAATCACTTGTAATACCTTACCTGTTTGCAATACTGGGTCTGTTAAGGACAAGATTATAATATTGTTCAGTCACCTGCTTCGAATATGTCTTCACAGAATACTTTATACAACCCGCAGTGCCTCCAGGTACCATATAAAAGATCTTTATATTCTCTCACTCACTATGCGCGAACTGTAGGTCCACAGAAAATATGAACAGGACCTTTTTGTACGAAATGTAATGTTAAATTTTCTATTGTGATACGTTTTCGCTAGAGATCGTAGTTTTCAAATTACTCAAAAAAAAGTACAAATGTGATCTTCAAACATAGTTTTTTTTAATAATTCGAAAACCTTGGCGTCCAGCGAAAACGTATCCCACAGTAAAATTAATTACATTAAATTTTCTACAAAGAGGTTCGCGCGTAGCGATTGAGAGAATATCGAAAATCTCGCCGTGACTTATGAAGGCGTTGCGGGTTGCATAAAACCCATAGCTAGAGGCAAATGAATCACCCATTACATTGTTCAATTTATTTTCCTTCTCAGAACAGTTGTTGTAATTTGTCATGTAGTTAATTTTTTAATGTGTCATTTATTTTATCTGAACTAAATAATTTTACTTCGTATTTTACTGAAATAATTTCTCTTATTTTAGTCTTAAATCAAACATTAACAGCTGCCATATTTGAAAACCAACTGAGATATTCTGGAGATGTACCTTTAAATCTTTCATCCCACAAAAATTTTACGCTTGCTCCTATTTATCTATCTTTGAACCTGACAATGGTGCAACAGCCAAAAACAGATTTGTAAAATAATAAGTATTGTAGAATATTACAGGTTAGAGGTTACAGAAGAGCAAGCAGAAGATTCAGAATTTGTAGGACACACTGATGCATATGATGTAGCTACTTTTTCAACAGTTTCAGACAGTGATTTTGGTAGTCCGGGTGACAACAGAGAACTGCGTCGAAAATCGTACTCGACAAGCATTTATTCTTTTAGTGATAGGAAATTTTAGGTTTCCTCGGCGGCGGGAAGATGATGTCCTTAAAAAAACATAGTAGTTTACCACAATATTTTTCTTCACTTCACTGTGTGCTACATGTTATTATATGTTGTTTTTCAACGCTTACTGTACGTCTCTCCTAGTACTGTGCGATAATCTTGGTTGTTGCACAGAAGCAAGTCGGCCGTTTCCAGCCATGGATACATTTAATGCTGCTGCCACTGCCTCATTTCAAGCTTAACGCCGGCCGTAACGCCGATTACCTTACCTTTAGCTGTTAGGTGCATTTACACTTAAAAAGGAAAAGCTTTCACTACAACAACGACTACATCTACTACTAAAAGTTCTATTACTAGACTGTTACTACTACAGCTACTGTCACCGATACTACAACTCTACTGCTATGTCAACTCGGGCATTACTTGCTGCTTTACGCCAGGATATTTTTGCCCGTTAAGCTATCTTTAAAGCGAAATGGACTTTTCGCAAGGGGAACCGCGTATTACGTGACCAAGTTCGCCTAGCACTCGGAAGCTTGTGAGAAAGGCAGGTCTGGCGCTGAAGAGAAGCCCGTGAATGTTGTCACCATCTGATTTGTGATCCGTTCTCCACTCTAAGGTCCAACCAGCAGCGAAGTACACAGCGAAAACAAGCATCCTCACACGACGCCAAATCTTAGCATTCTGCCATCATTCAGTGATTAATTTGCCTCGAATCTTCCAATAACCTCGCAGTTCTGCCGTTAGCCAACAGAGGTTCACAGATCAGACGTATACCTATCAGCGAAGTCTCAAAGTCTCATATTGAAGAGTCCCAGTACGATACGGTGGCACATACGCAGAGACCAAATTTCGTGTCATGCACTCGGCGAGTTCATCAGTTCGTTCACAAGCAGAGGCCGGCAGTGCTTGCCCCCTTTCGGGAGGTCGGCAATAACAGAATTGAGGCGCATGCCCTGAAATCTTTCTCAAAGGTTTTACAGAAACTATTTTTAAAGAGTCATTTTTACATTGCTTGTAGCTTTATACACTACTGGCCATTAAAATTGCTACACCACGAAGAAATGCAGATGATAAACGGGTATTCATTGGACAAATATATTATACGAGAGCTGACATGTGATTACATTTTCACGCAGTTTGAGTGCATAAATCCTGAGAAATCAGTACCCATAACAACCACCGCTGGTCGTAATAACAGCTTTGATACTCCTGGGCACTGAATCAGAGCTAGGATGGCGTGTACAGGTACAGCTGCCCATGCAGCTTCAACACGATACCACAGTTCATCAAGAGTAGTGACTGGCGTATTGTGACGAGCCAGTTGCTCGGCCACCATTTACCAGATGTTTTCAATTGGTGAAAGATCTGGAGAATGTGCTGGCCAGGGCAGCAGTCGAACATTTTCTGTATCCACAAAGGCCCGTACAGGGCCTGCAACATGTGGTCGTGCATTATGCTGCTAAAATGTAGGGTTTCGCAGGGATGGAATGAATGGTAGATCCACGGGTCGTAACACATCTGAAATGTAACGTCCACTGTTCAAAGTTCCGTCAATGCAAACAAGAGGTGACCGAGACTTGTAACCAATGGCACCCCATACCATGGCGCCGGGTGGTACGCCAGTATGGCGATGACGAATTCACGCTTCCAATGTGCGTTCACCGCGATGTCGCCAAACACGGATGCGACTATCATGATGCTGTTAACAGAACCTGGATTCATCCGAAAAAATGACGTTTTGCCATTCGTGCACCCAGATTCGACGTTGAGTACACCATCGCAGGCACTCCTATCTCTGGTGCAGCGTCAAGGGTAACCGCAGCCACGGTGTCCGAGCTGATAGTCCATGCTGCTGCAAACGTCGTCGAACTGTTCGTGCAGATGGTTGTTGTCTTGCAAACGTCCCCATCTGTTGACTCAGGGATCGAGACGTGGCTGCACGATCCGTTACAGCCACGCGGATAAGACGCCTGTCATCTCGCCTGCTAGTGATACGAGGCCGTTGGGATCCAGCACGGCGTTCTGTATTACGCTCCTGAACCCACCGATTCCATATTCTGCTAACAGTCATTGGATCTCGACCAACTCGAGCAGAAATGTCGCGATACGATAACCCGCAATCGCGATGGGCTACAATCCGACCTTTATCAAAGTCGGAAACGTGATGGTACGCATTTCTTCTCCTTACACGAGGCATCACAACAACGTTTCACCAGGCAACGCCGGTCAACTGGTATTTGTGTATGAGAAATCGGTTTGAAACTTTCCTCATGTCGCCACGTTGTAATTGTCGCCACCAGCGCCAACCTTGTGTGAATGCTCTGAGAAGCTAATCATTAGCATATCACAGCATCTTCTTCCTGTCGGTTAAAATTCGCATCTGTAGCACGTCATCTTCGTGGTGTAGCAATTTTAATGGGTAGTAGTGTATGTCCGCTTCATGATGATGTGCCCATGATTTCGTTAATGCTCACAATTATTGTGATATTTGCGTTTAAAAAAGACTTTGCGCTAATTTCGAAAAAGTGTGGTATGAAAAATAGGGGTCTCCATGATCTTGCGTTTGGTGAATGTTACATAATATGTTGATGTATATGAAATGTAGTTAGCGTATTAAGTTTTTCTTTAGACTTGGGTGACTGCCACCACTATCGAGAAATCTGATGTGACGTAGCCCATTCATTTGCGATCTTGCGCACTAGCGATAAGGCCAGAATGAAATATCCACAAAATTTATCAAATTTCGTCAATGTTTCGAGATATCGAAATGAGATTTTGGAAAATGTTTGGTCACGAGTAGGAGAGTATTTTGCCATATGGTTAGCATGCAAAACATTATTAACTACCGTGTTATTCCACAAACTACAATGGCTTTCGATGAAAAAAATGTAATTTGTAAGGGCTATCGATAACTTGTGAAACAAGAAATGCTATGGATTTTGGAACATAAATGAAGACATTACACGTTCATTTTTCTGCCGAGAATGCGCATTTTCATAAGCTATTGACCTTATTTTTCCTCAGTTCCTCCCTAAATAATCTTAGTAACCCACTGTTTCAGATTTCTGTCGCAACTGCGTCTGCTCAATATATCAGTGAAGTGACACTGTGTAATCTCCGCTGTTTTGGCAAAACAACAAATTTAAACACGACAACAAGAAAAATATGTAGATTTTACTCAAAATTCGCCAATCATGACGCTTGTCTGAAGGCTAAAACTAGTTAACAAGCCAGGCGAAAATAAATCATTACTTTTGTTGCATTTTCAGCGGAATTCTTTTTAGATTCTGATCAAAACAAAGGTGAACGATCTTTCTGAATGATCACCATGCAGGTGTGGGCGTGGAGTGACTTTAATATTTTTTAAAAAAAATGAGCATCGGCTTCAGTTTAGAACGGCACTTCCTTCCAGCACTCAGCATTTACCCTACAGCGTGACTGCCTGCAACCCCCACCACTGCCCCATCCCCAAGCTTGTGCTGCGGATTATACAGCGTTTGGTATTGTTGAGTTATGAAAACCACAGCGAGTCAATCCGCCCAAGTCAATCCGTAACAAGGCACCAGTACAATGCGAGTTACTGACTGGGGCCACCCAGAGAAATCTTCTGAAGAAAGGAAGGGTGTTTAGAGTTTACCATCACGTAGTCAGCGAGGGCGTTAAGAGGCGGAGCAGTAGTTCGCTTACAAAAGGACAGGGGAAGCAATCGGATGTTACCTTATGAAAGGACCCAACCAGACTTACCCTTTAAGTGACACTGGCAAATGTGTATACTACTGGCCTTAAATCCTGAGCCGTCCGGTGTGGCCGAGCGGTTCTAGGCGCTTCAGTCTGGAACCGCGCGACCGTACGGTCACAGGTTCGAATCCTGCCCCGGGCATGGATGTGTGTGATGTCCTTAGGTCAGTTAGGTTTAAGTAGTTCTAAGTTCTATGGGACTGATGACCTCAGATGTTAAGTCCCATAGTGCTCAGAGCCATTTGAACCATTTGAACCTTAAATCCTGTTCATTGCCTGATTTACTACTTATAGTCGATTTTATAGGTATTAATATATTCACAGTAGTTTCTCTGGTAAATATGAATACCATTATATGTTTATATGTCAGCAGCATTGAAATATCGGCGAACAAGTGAGTAATGATATAAATACTTACCGATCGCGTTTGAGCCACTTGTCCCCAGGGCTGTCTTTGTCATCAGCTAGCATTTGTCACCTGTGGATTTACTCTTCTGACAGAAACGACGATAAGTCAATTCACAGTAACACTTCCTACATTATGAAGCATAAAATGAAACGGGAGTCGTTTGTTAAAAAAAATTACAGCTAGTATTCTCTCGTGTCGTACAAGCAAGCAAGTAGACTGCCGTGAGTTCATTTCCTAGTTACACCAAATGGTTCAAATGGCTCTGTCATCAGTCCCCTATAACTTAGAAGTACTTAAACCTAACTAACCTAAGGACATAACACACATCCGCGCCCAAGGCAGGATTCGAACCTGCGACCGTAGCGGTCACGCGGTTCCAAACTGAAGCGCTTAGAACCGCACAGCCACACCGGCCGCCTAGTTACTCCAGTTCTTCTGATTATGTGCTGTGAAATTCTTCTTCTAATGAAGAATGAACGTCACAGAAAATTATCTCTAAAATGTTAGCCTTTGAGGCAATATAAAATATTCCCGCTGACAGTGCACATGCAGGATGATTACTGAAAATATGCAACATGACGAAAACAGCGTATGCAAACATTTGAATGTAATAGGCATACAGTTCACTCAGTTTTGTGTCCCTTTTGTAGTTAGAAGGATTATACTGACATTCGAGGATATTTCTTTTAGATCTATTAGAATGACGTCATGGAAGTGGCACACTTGCACGGCGGACGAAGTTCTGGCTGATCGTGTAATGAACTAGTGCGAAGAGGTTACAGAAGAGCACGCAGAAGATTAAGAATTAGTAGGAGCTCCGATATAGATGATCTAGCTAATATTTTTGCAGTTTCAAACAATACGACAGTAACTGATGGTACATATACATCTACATTTATACTCCGCAAGCCACACAACGGTGTGTGGCGGAGGGCACTTTACGTGCCACTGTCTTTACCTCCCTTTCCTGTTCCAGTCGCGTATGGTTCGCGGGAAGAACGACTGCCGGAAAGCCTCCGTGCGCGCTCGAATCTCTCTAATTTTACATTCGTGATCTCCTCGGGTGGTATAAGTTGGGGGAAGCAATATATTCGATACCTCATTCAGAAACGCACCCTCTCGAAACCTGAACAGCAAGCTACACCGCGACGCAGAGCGCCTCTCTTGCAGAGTCTGCCACTTGAGTTTGCTAAACATCTCCGTAACGCTATCACGCTTACCAAATAACCCTGTGACGAAACGCGCCGCTCTTCTTTGGATCTTCTCTATCTCCTCCGTCAACCCGACCTGGTACGGATCCCACACTGATGAACAATACTCAAGTATAGATCGAACAAGTGTTTTGTAAGCCACCTCCTTTGTTGATGGACTACATTTTCTAAGGACTCTAAGGAGTCTGTGTAACACTGTGTCAAGTGGACCAGTGGATGAAATGACTAGTACACATGCAGCAGGTGGGGTAGATTGTTTGCCTGTGGTTGAAGAAGCACTCATGGATGTCGTGGAAATGACTTTGATACTGAAGTGGCTGCAAATGTCGGTTGATGTGTCTGGTCTAAAGCTGGTTGTAAACCCCAGTCCTTTGGGAAATATCTTCCTTATGAGGGCACATGTTTACTGACAAGTGTTGACATCATTAATTTCCTGCAGATATTTTTACACTTTTTCAGCAAAAGTTTTGTGCTCGTAATTCATTAGTATGAATCTTTTGCGCCACATAACTCACGATGGATATAGAAATACGTGATAAATAGAGAAGTTTAATTGATTACTATTCCCAAATAATGCAAACCTACATGCATTTCATTGCTATGGTGGATTCAAAATGGTTCAAATGGCTCTGAGCACTATGGGACTTAACATCTGAGGTCATCAGTCCCCTAGAACTTAGAACTACTTAAACCTAACTAACCTAAGGACATCACACACATCCATGCCCGAGGCAGGATTCGAACCTGCGACCGTAGCGGTCACGCGGTTCCAAACTGAAGCGCTTAGAACCGCACGGCCACACTGGCCGGCTATGGTGGATTCAACATATTGTCGCATAAAGGCGTAAGCGAGTTTGGGAAATCACGAAACAGGTACTAGTGTGGCTGGACTTGAATCTGAATGCCTCTACTGTCGACAGAAGAGTTAGAAACGCTTGAAGGCACAATTTCCCTCTAACACCATGACATTGTGTGTCTGCTTACTTTAGACAGTTGGTTGTAAGAACGAGAAGTCAATCTATTCTTAAGATGAAGTTGGGTTTGATAGTCATGGTGTTCTGCAATGTATGGCCCTGTAATGATATAGCCTTTCATTTATACAGTTGGGATTTTTTCCCTTACAGTCTCATACTTAAAGCTGTTTTTGTTGATCTGTACAGTAGCGAAATGTATTGAATATTTACAGAACGGAAAAAAGTATCATCTAGAATACGCAGTTTCCTGTAGGATACGCTGTTAACTCGGTGTTAAGGTAAAATACATTACTTAATTCTATTATTATTTTTCGTTTTGAATCAAGTTTATAGGGATTAATGAAATGTCAAGATGTATGAACTTATATAACTTGCATGTGTGGCGGATAAATTAAACATATTTGTCATATCGCCATAGTAACTGTTTACCCTCCAGGTTAGCCGACAGCGCTAATGCGCAGCTTCCTGAATTTAGGTAGGCGCGCCGGTCCTGTATCGAATCCGCCCTGCGGATTACCGACATAGGCCGGTGTGCTGGCCAGCCTAGATGTGGTTTTTGGCGGTTTTCCATAACCCCCTAGGTGAATACCGGGCTGGTCTCCACATTTCGCTTCAGTTACACAACTCGCAGACATCTGAACAAGTTCGCACTATTCCACGGATTACACTCGACGCAGACAGTTGGGGTACACTAATTCCGTCCCGGGGGGTACGGGGTGGCGGCAGGAAGGGTATACAGCCACCCCTTAAAATTACCCTTGCCAAATCCGTTTCTAACCATGCCGACTCTGCGAAACCGCGAGACAAGGCACTAGCAAAAGAAAGAAAGAAAGAAGGAGGAAGATCGCCATAGTAACTGTTTAAACGCTAGCAGCGTTGTTTGAACTCTGACGTGGTTATTGTGCATGAATGCTGAAGGGGAGAGTCGCGAGGTATCACAGTGACCTATTTCTCCACAAATATCTAGATGTGGAAAAGTCCCTACAACAGGGATGTCACGACCAGAAAATGCTTGATTTTAACTACAGTGGCAATAAAACAAGAAAATCGGAATAAGGGGCTAATGACAGAATGATTGATCTGTGACGTGAAGGAGGCAGACGCCATGAAGTCCGATGGAAATGTTATCAACTGATGTCTACTGCATTAGTAACTGCTTTAAAACGGCGTCTAAAAATCAACTTATTTCAAAGTCCTCTTTATTGTTAAATAATAATGCGTAAAAAGCAATTTATGGGCTGACAATGCGTTATTGAGAGGATCAAAATATGTTACTAGTTATCGCTAATGAGCTGTTTCTTTGATGTTTCTCTTTTTTGCTTAGTCGTTGTCTGATTATTGCTTTACTACTAACGAAGTCATGTGTAACTAAAATCTCTCACTGACATCCATCCCGTACTCGACCATTAATTCAAATTTTATTAGGAAAATATTTTTGGGTTTTGTAATCTTTGCTATTCTGCTGAGAACAGTACTGAACATGATAGTGAGTGAATTTTTTGAGGAGAAAGTTGTTGATTGAAATTTCGTGAAAAGATCTCTCCGCAATGAAGAACGCCATTCTTTTAACGTTTACCACCCCAACTCGCTCATCATATCCAAGAGCGTCTCTCCCCTGTTTCGCGATAACTCAAAACGATGTACCCTTATACAGACTTTTTCGATGTCCCCGGTCAAAGCCGTCGGGTAATATTTTCGTAAAGCTGTGTTCAATACAGTCCTATTATAAATAGTACCAGTATACCCCCACACCCGATTCTTCAAAGAATCGAACTCCTCTGTATAAAACGTCGTATCTTCTGAATTATGCGTCGATCAGCGATATAATTTTGCAGGTACAGAAAATGTAATAAGCGATAAACTTATTTTGTTTCATTATTTTGTTTGTGTGTGGGAGAGAGAAGGGAGGTTATCAGCTAGACGGAATTACGAAATGAAACTTCCTGGCAGATTAATACTGTGGGCCGGAACGAGACTCGAAGTGGGGACATTTGCTTATGGCTGGCAAATGCTCTACTGAGTGACCCACTCAAGCCCGGGAAAGGTAAAGGTCCTGAGTTCGAGTCTCAGTCCTGCGCACAGTTTTAATCTGCCAGGAAGTTTCGTGTCAGCTCACACTCCGCTGCAGAGTGAAAATTTCATTCCAGTTTCGAAATAGTTTTAAATTATGTGCTAATTTAGTTTCAACCCGGTAAGTGCACTCATTGTCAATAAAAAGATAAATATAGACTGGGTAATTTTCATGTCATGAATTACGCTTCCCTAGACGTACGCACAGTTTCTAAGTTTAGTGCTTACTGTGTGTAACCTTTAACGTAAGACTATGCCTCCTATCGAGTGGTTTCTGACATTTCTGACTCAGCCAGTAAATTATTTTAAGTACTGACAACTAATTTTTTTTGCTCCTGCAAGTCATTAGATAGGCATCCTGTAGCTAGGACCGTGCCGCGCGTTATCTGTTTAATAATATAGATGCCCTTGGCTTTCTCTGACATACGGACCCAGTTGTACGGATGTTTACGGCTGGACTTCAGACCGCAATATAAGTTGGCATTTTTCATATCAACAGATCTTTTGCAGGGTGATTGAAGTGACTAGTGACAGGAAATATCCAATAGCCGACAGAGGACTGAACTCCGGATCTTTAAATTTGTAGCCTGTCACTTGCGCTGTTAGCCACCGAGCCACAACTGAATTTTGGTATAATACGAGGGGTGTCCAATATATAATGCAGCACTTTTTTCTTTAAGGCAATTGAGTTTTATTCATGATTCCAGTATGCCAAATTATTCCCCACTCTTTGGCTACAAAATCTTATTTTTCAACATAATCTCCGTTCAGTTCGACGGCCTTACGTCACCTTACAGGAGGACCCGTACACCAGCATCGTATCTCTCTACTGGTCGACGTCAGGGCCAACGTCTTACTGCATCAGTAACGTCCCCATCATCCAAGTGCAGCTTCCCGCAAACTGCATCTTTCACTGGGCTAGACCGATGGTCTTCACGGTCTTCTGTTAGGCAGCGAGGAATCCAGTGGACGCACAGCTTTGAGTGCCCCAACTGGTGGATGAGTGTGTCAGCATTACGGCCAGAGACGTTCAGCAGTGCAGCGGGGTGTTTGACTGCGATCTGTCGATCACCCCAAATGAGAGTGTCCGCACGTTCCAACACTGCAGAAGTCACAGCTCTGTGTGAACGGACAGCACGCGGGAGATCGGGCAGGTTTTAAGCGACCTTGTTGAGATGATGACGGACCCCTCGCCCAACGACTCACCGTGCTCTTGTTCTCTGTCGGGTCACAGTAGAAATTCAGGAAGTGCCTATAAATATCTGCGACGCTCTGGTTTGCCGGCAAAAGAAACTCAAGGACAGCTCTCTGCTGGGAACACACCTCCGTTGCAGACACCATTTTCGAGGTTACGTATAGGGCCACCACTTACCAGAACCTCATTAAACTATAGGAGCTGAAGCGGGAATATTCCATGCGTCTCACAACACTATTGTGGAATACGGTCACAAACAAACTATTTGTCGGGACTTCAAAATATTTGTCGGGACTGGCCCATCTTGGATAGGTGTAGATGGGGTACAGCTGGTACCAGGAGGTGATTTGATCCTCCACCGATGACGTAAGTTACGGCAGTGAAGTGGTATGATCTATGTGTGTCAGTCGGTTAAATGCAATCAGCCCAGTAAGGCGAGTAGACGTGGAGCCCTGACAGAATGGCAGAAAAGAAATATCAGTTTAGACGTACCCCCGACCACACAGTGAATGAAGTTGACGGATCTGTTGATGTATCAACGAAAGCTATCCAGCGGGTCTGCCCATCGGGAAACACGGTGTAAGAACCGTGGTAGTAAATAGATCATAAGCGACAAGGACCGCTTTGTGAAAGGCAATCAGTTTCAAGCCACGCTCGAATATAGGTCCATCTCGACCAGTTTCCGACTGAGCATTGCGGTGGGATCTGCATCCAGCGGACGTTTGGAGTCGGATTGCTCGCAAAAGGCTATTTCCCACAGAAGCATAATTATGCACGTCTACAATGGAGCAAACAACACCACCGACTGGAGGCTGGTAATGTGGTGCGACAGATCGCACTTTTGCCTCTTTTCTAAAAATGCGAGGCACAAACGACCCAATGAGGTGTTTAACCACTAGCGTGTCACGCGTGCACGTCAGGCCTGAGGTAGTTCTTTAACGTTTTGGGGATCTTTTTCGTGCGATGCCTCTGGCCCATTCAGTCAGGTAACAGTGAACATGATACGGGATGTCATCTCGTAGAATCGGGTGTACAGCCGGTGGTCCGTCTTCCCAGCACGATATTTCGACGTCGTAACTCGGCGTCTTAGTGAGGTGTTTCCTGAGACTGGTCGCTTTACTGAGTGGGACCCATATTTACGCCTGGGCGGTTTCTGGTGTCCAATATGCCATCCGCGTCCGCTATGGCTGTAGTGCTGCCGGTGGTCTGCCTCTTCGCCTCTTCCGGAAAATATATTTCCGACTTCGTATCTCGTATTGAACACCGGCCACCACCCAGGCATAAATATGAGGCCCGATCAGCAAAGCGACCAGTCTCAGGAAACACCTGACGAAGACACCGAGTTAATGGCGAAGTATCGTGTTGGGAAGACGCGGACCACCGGCAGTACACCCGATTCTACGAAATGATAACGAACCGCCGGAGAAGTCAAAGGAATTACATGGCTCGGGATGTTTGCTTTAACATTATCAGTGATCAAGGCTTGCTCTTTCTTCTACATTTTCATGATGAGTATGCTGTGGCCACTCCCGTCATCCGAATTCGTAGGGCTGCAAACATACATTCCTGGTTTGACGAACGCTCTGGCACAGTATTGCACCTCGACTGTCCCGCTAAATCGCCCGATTTTAATCCCACGTCTGTGGGTATTTGGAACAGCACGTGAAACGCAGAAATCAATATCCACACACTTTGCGAGATCTAATCAGCATGGAGTAGCTTCATCTGGACATGCAATACCTGAAGAAACATGTGGACCCACTTTTTCGCCGAAATGAAACCATTATCAAGTATATGAACGCATAATATCTGTTCTTTCGGACATGTTCGAAAGAACAGACACCACTGATTCGCCTCGATGGGCAACTAATAAAGATCTTCCAGTGCGAATGTAAGTATACGTTCGACCTTAAGCAGGAATCTAAAACTAGCGAGCATTCAAGACATGGACTGGGGATGGGTGCCGCTAGGTGGGAATATTAGCCAGCCGTGGAGCTTGACGAGATAGTCTGGCATTTGCGATAAATGCTCTGTCCAGATAGTGCAGTGGTTAACGCAACTACCTCGTAAGAGGAAGATCCTGGGTTCGAGTCCCGGTCCCCCGTCATTTTCAATCGTCGCCGCTGATTCCGGATAAAGTGCCGATGCACCTGACATCGTGAGTTCCTTCCCTTTCTCCCCTCCTCGCTCTCCAGTTTAAACAATAGCCATTAGCAAAGTTATGGGCGTTTCCACATGGTATTAGCATGAAGTCTCCTGGAATGTTTGTTCTTTGTGCCTGAGTGGGAACGTCATCTCAAAAACAGTTTGTTCTTACGACTTTGTGAAGAAATCGTCTTGTCTGTTTTGTTGAAATCGATGTTTCAGAATATCGTGTTTCTGTGAAATTCATTGTTTCTGGCGGTTTATCGCCAACAGGAAATCCTCCAAAGTTGCTGACATTTTATCATGAGCTTGCTCCACCATTTTAAATAATTATGGTGTGGAGAGCAGAACTGCGTAGGACGTCCTAAAGTTGCTCTCTCCGACGTTGAGAAATTACACAACAGCGTATTGGGCCATCGACGATTATTGTCTATGGAAGAGCTGATACCACAGGCATAGTAGAAAGAAGAATTGCTATATTTTACTTTAAGAATGAACCATTTGTTAAAACTTCATCAATGTCTGGTCTGTTTCAAAAAGGATCCAACTGACTTTGTGTGCCGATTTGTGATTGTAGATGAGTCGCATGTCCACCAGTTCACGTCAGAGGTGATTCAGCAACCAAAGCAGTGGGTAGAAGCAGGTGTCTCTGCTCCCAAAACGGCGTAGCTAGTTTTATTTGCCGGGAGGATGATAATTTTCTGTGTCGCAAAAGTCTTGTTATTGATTTCTTCTCGAAGATAAAAAAGAAAACTAGTTGACGAATAGAACTAAAAATTCTGGACCAACTGGTTGAAAATTACGCGAGAAGCGGGCTGCAATAGAGAAGAAAGAATATAATTATTTTTCCGCCAGGACGATGCCCCTGTCTACAAAGGCGCTTCAGCAATGTGAAAATGATGAGCCAGAACTAGATTCACTCTTTTCATCGTATTAGGTACCCTACGACTTCCGCCTGTTTCCACATTTACAACGATTGGGACTGCAAAATATGTTGAATCCATTATATGATATGATGTGGGGAAGGGAAAGGGAAGGTGTGGAGGAAACGAAGTGCACTTTTTTAGTAAGTAAAAATCAAAACTATTGAAAGGTTACCGCTATTAATCATTAAACTGCGGGTATACTTGTTAACAGTCAGTAAGCATTATATGTTGGGGATTTCTTCTTAGTGTTGTTGAAAATGATACGTTGTCTGCGTGGCGGCGCAGTATGCGGCATCGGTTGGCAGAGATCATAATTTTATTTGTTTCTATGGCAGGCAACCACCCTCCTTTGCGCATTACTTGGTACGCTCTTGCAATCAAGAGATAATTCTGTAAATTGTTGTTTCACAGTCCTTCCGTGTCAAACTTCAAACAATCTATTCACTGGAAAAAGTTTGGCAGAAGTATGCTGCCTGAGGAAAAAAGTGAAGGGGAAGAGGGAACGAAATAAAATTTCACGGGCTGGGAGGGAATGTGATGTTAATTCGGTGACTAAAATATGCAGAAAAATTTGCAGAGGACTTGGCACTATGAGACCAATTACCAGAATGACAGTGCATCCCTCTGAAATAGCTGTATGTACTGATTCTGTTGGGAAGGGTGCCATAAAGCTGTGGTATCCTATCATGAGGGAAGGTATCTCCTGACTATTGCAACTGGTCCTCGATAACCTGAATACTGATAGTGGGACAGAATTGATGTACACGCTAGTCTCGCACATGTGCTACCAGAGACCAATCTGGGGATCTCGCTGGCAACGGGAGCACCTCAGCATCACACAGACATTTTATAGAGATTCGTACGTTCTATGGACTAGCATACTCCTGTTGAAAAACGTCACAAATTTACTTTTGCATTAGAGAGAAGACGTGGCGATGCAGGATGTCTGTGATGTAAGCGTTGTGCCATCAGAGCTCCCGAAGCCATACCCGATCACTCCCCACACTACTATGCCAGGAGTAAAATCGTTGTGCCTCTCCAAAATAGCCGGCCGCTATGGCCAACCGGTTCTAGGCGCTTCAGTCCGAAACCGCGCTGCTGCTACGGTAGCAGATTCGAATCCTTCCTTGGAAATGGATGTGTGTGATGTCCTTAGGTTAGTTAGGTTTAAGTAGCGCTAAGTCTAGGGTACCGATGACCTCAGATGTTAAGTCCAATAGTGCTCAGAGCCATTTGCTCCATTTCTCCAAAATATGGGAAAAGTGGGGCTCTCTCCCCACCTCGCCTCCATATTGACCAACGATGGTCGTCTGGGATAGTGCAGAACCACGATCCATGCCTGAACACAATGGGACGCTATTAACCAGGTGTCCAATTTGCCCTGTCACGGCTTCACTCTAAAAGGAGCGTTATGTGTTGTTACGTTTACATATCGGACGGTAGTTCCCTCGTCTAACCAAGGGTGCGGGATGACAGAGAATGTTGCACAGTGACCATTACTTGTTCTCAAATGGCAGGCGCGGATGTGAAACGGTTATAATGTGCTCGGTGGACAGTTCGGCGATTGTCACTTGTGGTGGTCAGATGTGGTCGACAGGAAGCTTGACGACTAGTATCCCTGACATCACGTGCTCATGCAGCCCAACGTCGGGCCGTTGTCACATCCGAAACATCCGAATGCACCAAAAATGTGGGTACTACTCGATTCGACAAGTCTGCAAAATGGAGGACCAAACTGTGGGCACCACTCAAGTTCTGTCAGGTGCTGATAACTCTGTCTCAACCCAGTACGTTGTCTCATACGAGAACTCGGCGTCTCCGTGCCCTTCAGCGATCACTCAACATCTGATGCTGTTCACCCCTGGTGCAGTCCATCGGTAATGCTGGAATTCAGTATCGTGTTGGATCACCCTTAGCCTTGATGACAGCTTCCACTCTTGCAGCCATACGTTCAATCAGGTGCTGGAAGGTTTCTTGCGGAATGGCAGCCCATTCTTCACGGAGTGCTGCACTGAGGAGAAGTATCAATGTCGGTCGAAGTCGGCGTTCCAAAACATACCGAAGATGTTCTACAGGATACAGGTCAGGACTCTGTCCAGGCCGGTCCATTACAGTGATGTTATTGTCGTGCAACCACTCCGCTACAGGCCGTGCATTATGAACAGGTGCTCGATCGTGTAAAAAGATGCAATCGCCATCACCGAATTGCTCTTCAACAGTGGGAAAGAAGAAGGTCCTTAAAACATCCATGTAGGTCTGTGCTGTGGTAGTTCCACACAAAACAACAAGGGGTGGAAGCCCTCTCCATGAAAAACACGACCACACCATAATACTACCGCCTCCGAATTTTACTGTTGGCACTACACACGCTGCCAGATGACGTTCACCGCGCATTCGCCATACCCACATCCTACCATCAGATCGCCACATTGTGTCCATGATTCGTCACTCCACACAACGTTTTTACACTGTTCAACCGTCCAATCTTCACGCTCCTTACGTGGCGTCGTTTACGATTTACTGGCGTGATGTGTGGCTTGTGAGCAGCCGCTCGACCATGAATTCATGTTTTCTCACCTCCCGCTTGTCATAGTACTTACAGTGGATCCTGATGCGGTTTGGAATTCCTGTGTGATGGTCTGGATAGATGTCTGCCTATTTACACATTACGACCCTCTTCAACTGTCGGCGGTCTCTGTCAGTCAACAGATGAGGTTGGCCTATACGCTTTTGTGCTGTACGTGTCCCTTCACGTTTCCACTTCACTATCACGTCGGAAACAGTGGACCGAGGGATGTGTAGGAGTGTGGAAATCTCGCGTACTGACGTATGACACAAGTGACACCCAATCATCTGACCACGTTCGAAGTTGGTGAGTTCCGCTGAGTGCCCCATTCTGCTCTGACGAAGTCTAATGACTACTGAGGTCGCTGATATGGAGTTCCTAGCAGTAGGTGCAGCACAATGTACATACGTTTTTGGGAGTGTCCAGGTACTTTTGATCACATAGTGTATACCCACCAATGGTTAGTACTTTCACGAAGTAGGACTGCCGTCCGACAATTTCTTCTGAGTGCTTCACTTCTCTGTTGGTCAATGTACATTGGCGGAAAATGGTACTACGTAAGAGAATTTAATAATTCGCTTTAAAACCGAGAAATTTTCACCATGTCTATGTGCTACATTATGCCGACGAGAATGAAGGAGACGTGTCTACTACCAAAACCAAAGTCATGCACCTGAGGCACGTAAGGATAAGACAGAAATGTTAGATAGCCGAAGTTTTAAGTTTCACATTCAAGAAATCGTTCACACGGGTGAATCGTACAAACGTACCGTCAATTGACCATCGGACAGACTCCCGCGTGGACCACATATTAATAAGCATACGTGTTGTAGAGAAACAACAGAAAGATTTAAAAGCAAATAAATCACGAGCTCTGGATGGAATTCCAGTTCGATTTTACTCAGAGTACTCTACGGCAATTGCCCCTTACCTATCTTGTATTTATTGTGAATCTCTCGCCCAGCACAAAGACCCAGGCGACTGGAAAAAAGCTCAGGTGACGCTTGTGTACAAAAAGGGTAAAAGAAGGACCTGCAAAATTATAGATCACTATCCCTAACTTCGGTTTGCTGCAGAATCCTTGAACATGTTCTCAATTCGAATATAATGAACTTTCTTGAGACTGAGAAGCATATGTCCACAAATCAGCATGGTTTTAGAAAGCATCGGTCGTATGAAACTCAGTTTGCTCTTTCCACACCTGATATTCTGCGACCTATGGATGAAGGGCAAGAGGCACATTCCATATTTCTGGATTTTCGGCTAGCATTTGGCACGGTGCTTCGTTGCAGCCTGTTAACGAATGTACGAGCATATGGAATAAGTTCACAGATATGTGTGCGGCTCGAAGACTTCTTAAATCATAGACTCCAGTATGTTGTCCTCGACGGCGAGTGTTCATAAGAGACAACGGTATCGTCAGGAGTGCCCCAGGGATGTGCGATGGGACCGCTGTTATTTTCTATATTTGGCTGACAGTGTGGACAGCAGTCTGCGGCTTTTTTGTTGATGATGCCGTGATGTACGGCAAGGTGTCGAAGCTGAGTGGCTGTAGGAAGATACGAGACGACTCAGACAACATTTCCAGTTGGTGTGATGGATGGCGGCCAGTGCTAAATGTGGAAAAATGTAACTTAATGCGGATGAGTAGAAAGGGCAAAACTGTAATGTTCGGATACAATATTACTAGTGTCCTACTTGACACAGTCAAGTCGTTTAAATATCTGAGCATAACGTTGCGAAGCTATATGAGGTGGAACGACCATGCGAGAAGTGTGGTAGGAAAAGCGAATGGTCAATTTCGTTTTATTGGGAGAATTTTAGAAAAGAGTGGTTCACCTGAAAAGAAGACCGCATATGGGACGTTGGTGCGACTTATTCTTGGGTACTACTCGAGTGTTTGAGTTCGGTACGAGGTCGGATTGAAAGAAGACATCGAAGCAATTCAGAGGCGGGCTGCTAGATTTGTTGCCTGTAGGTCCGAGCAAAAGGTAAGCGTTACTGAGATGCTTCGGGAACTCAAATGGAATCCCTCGAGGGAAGGCGACATTCTTTTCGTGGAACACTACTGAGAAAATTTAGAGAACCGGCATTTGAAGCTGACTGCCGAACGATTCTACTGCCGCCAACATACACTGCGCGTAAGGGCAACGAAAATAAGATGCGAGAAATTAAGGAGGCCTGCAGACAGTCGTTTTTCCCTCGCTCTGTTTGCAAGTGGAACAGGAAAGGAAATGACAAGTAGTGGTATAGAGAACCCTACGCCACGTATCGCACGGTAGCTTGAGGATTATATATAGATGTACAGTTGTAAAAATTCTTGCGCTGCACAAATACATACAGACGGGACATGAATGAGAACTGCGTGAGTATTGGCAGTAAGAATAATCAGAGACGAAATTATATCTACTTACTATACCCGTGACTGTAGAGTATTAGGTATCGTCGGGAACTTGGCTTCAACTTAATGGTTTTGCCATTCGTTCTGTGTTTATGAACTGGGCACGATTTCTTGTCCCTAGAACTCAAAATCGTCCTGTAGAGTTATCTTCACGTGACTGCAGACTGTATTCAAATCACCGATAATGAGCTACATTGGATTTTTACTGGGAAAGCACAGTAAAGTGTGTAACCTCGCCGGCCGGTGTGGCCGTGCGGTTCTAAGCGCGTCAGTTTGGAACCGCGTGACCGCTACGGTCGCAGGTTCGAATCCTGCCTCGTGCATGGATGTGTGTGATGTACTTAGGTTAGTTAGGTTTAAGTAGTTCTAAGTTCTAGGGGACTGATGACCTCAGTAGTTAAGTCCCATAGTGCTCAGAGCCATTTGAACCATTTTTTTGTGTAACCTCAGTCTGTGACTGAGAACCATCTCAAATAATCTGACATGTTGGAGTAAAATTCAGTTACATCAACTAATGTCAGTACTCTAACACAAACTCCTTCATAATGGTCAAGAAGCTTTTACTTTTGAAGTGCCACGTAAGCTGTGCTGCAAGGAGACAACAAATGAAGACAACCGCACGTGGGCAGGTACCCGTAAACTGTGACACATATATAAGAAGAGAGTAGTTTCATTGTGCTGTTCGGAATGTAATCCATTGTTTGCGGAGCTCTACTGTCGTAATGAATATTTTTGATTTCAAACATGGTCAGGGTTGAAGTAGTTTCTCTACACAGAAATCTGTGCTCCACCGTTTTACGTAGGATGTTTGCACGCAACATGTTTTCGGTATAACTGGAATATAGCCTTGACACCTTTTAATTCCTGTAGTAGAATTATCATTTCACTGTCCTAAAATAGGCTCTCGAAATAGGTGCACGAGCGGTGAAAGTAGTTAGAAATTGAAATACACGCATGTAATGCGATGTTGTTATTGGAATTTTAAGTCCTCTCTTTATGAAACAATGACGTTACTAAACTATTGGCTGCTTTTGCATGTGTGTATGTGTGTTTGTGTGTGTGTATGTGTGTGTGGAGAGAGAGAGAGAGAGAGAGAGAGAGAGAGAGAGAGAGTCAGTGAGTGAATTCAGTTCTCCGAACTCACGTTACTTTTCAGTTCCCGGAAAGCTATACATGTTCAAAACGTGCTGAAGAAAGTCTCTTAGACTACTCTTGTGATTATCTTAACGTAAAGATTCCCTACAGTTGTATAAAAAAATAGATCGAAGAAAGTCACGGGAATTAATATGTGAGGTACACGTACAGAAGGGTAATTGTATCCACACACTGCGTTACGCAGTGATGATTGAGGAATGCTGCAACAAGTAGTCACTTTTTCATTTGTAAAGCTGCAGTGACTTACATTCAACATAATCAAATATATGACTATGGAAAAAGAGATGCAAAAGCTACTAACACGTAAACGGAATCGGAATTTAAGTTTATGTCCAACGTTTGCTAGCTGTGCAACCTCCATTGACGAAACTATAAGGACGACAAATAATCTACAATACCTTTCTGCTCGGATGTTCTTGCTGCGCCAGTCAGCAGGACCAATTTTGTGAGGAAATCATTTAATTGAGAATTCCTCTATCAGCAAGTGTCACGAATCTTGCCCGACAGCCAAAAATCTAACCTGTCACCCCAAAAAATTTCGAGATTAGAGTAAAAAAAATAGAGAAAAGGTACGATGATGGTTTTAATGGTTCGGGTATTCTACATAGTCTGCCCCCACTTGAGTACAAGGTACAGAACGTTCGTACAATCACATGGAACTGTCAGAAAACTTCTTCTTGGGGATGTTCGACTTGCGCGTAATATTGGCTTGGAAGTTGGTTATGTCGTCAAAGCTTTGACTCTTCACGTCAGTTTATGCTCTTTGTCGTTTTGTGGTAGGTTCGTACTAACAACAACAAGTCTCATCACACGTAATTCCTTATTTTCTTTTCTGAGAAGAACTGTTCGAGTTTTGCAATTCAATAAAGTTGCGGCAGGGGCCGGAGTGTCATTGTTTTTGGGCATGACTGGAGTTAAGGTGTGCTAGGTAAACTTTGCACCCACTTTTCTCTTCTGAAAATACTCTGGTAATTTTTTGGATGCTTTTAAGCTGCAGAATGTCTTGAACACTTGATTTGGAGCTGTTGCTCCTGTGTTTTTTGCGGCCGTGCGGTTAGAGGCGCCATGTCACTAATCGTGCGGCCCCTCCCGCCGGAGGTTCGAGTCCTCCCTCGGGCACGGGTGTGAGTGTTGTCCTTAGCGTTAAGTAAGTTTAAGCAGTGTGTAAGTCTAGGGACCGATGATCTCAGCAGTTTGTTCCCTTAGGAATTCACACACATTTGAACATTTTTTTGTTTTTTGCTACACAACTACTCTGGAGCACTACTTTCACACGTCCGTTACTTAATACTGCCTACTCGCAACTGACGGGTCGAATGCACATCTTTTGTTTACAGTTTTTAGTTGAAGCTGCCACCGTAGTAACTGCGCCGACGTCTCTTATACGCCAGGGGTAATGTCAGCCGCTGAAGTTTTTGGACAGACGATGTATGTCCGCATTCCAACATACTTTCGACAATCGAACATTTAACTCTAAATTCCGACATGTGAGTCACATCAACCGCAATACTCGATTGACTCCACAGGTGCACACCAGCAACTCCACAGATGCAAACCTGAAACTGCTACCAGGAAAAGGAATCGTTTTCAGTCCTTTTATAACTGGTTATTTGGGTGCGGTGTTAATCTGCTGCCTGTTTAATTGATTTGTTCCAAAAATGAAACCGTAAAACTTACTCCAGTGAAAAATGATCGTCAATTATTAACATCCTCAGCACAAGATTACGAAAGATTATATTTTTGTGTTGTTTGTAGTGATAAGATGTAAATTAAGAAATAGTGATATATATCGATAAACCCGCATTGACATAACAAGTTACATGCAACTGTGATATATTGAATAGCAATCTAAGTAGATAAATAGTTTTGTAGATAGAGGTCAAACAAATACCATGCAAATATCTATAACACCACCAAAAAAAAACTTGCGGAGGTGACAAAAACGGAAAGCCGAGAAACACAAGTTCGGGCTGAGAAGGGGGTAAGAGAAGGCTGCATCTTATCGTCAATGCTGTTCAGTTTGTAGACCGAAAAAACAGTGAAGGGGAGTGGATGTAAATTCCGAGAGAGGAACGAAACTTGAAAGGGAGCAGAAGACAATGCAAATTTTCGCAGACGTTGTAGCCCCTCCGACCGGATGTGAGGGGGACTTAGCAGGCTATTTGAAAGGATGGACAACAGACTTCACATATAATACACCATCCGGTCAGAAGTATGTGAGCACTTGTTACTGGACACTAATATGTGTCCTTCCTTGCCTTCCTGGCGGCGTGAACTCTGCTGTGTGCTTTCGGCGAGGTGCCTGAATGTCTGTGGACGAATGACAACCCATTCTTCCTCGAGAGCAGATACCAGGAAAGTAGCGATGTTGGACGCTGTGATCTGGAACTAAGTTTACCTTAGGACTCACCCAAAAATATGCCATTTGGCTCAAGTTGGGACTCTGGGCGAGCTAGTCAATTTCAGGATACTATTGTCCACAAACAATCGCCTGGCAGATGCTGCTTTGTATCACACTGATACTATCATCGTCTCCGAACTGTTCCACTATTTTATGCAGTTTGCAATGGTGTAAAATGTGTTCATATCCTACCACATTTAGCATTTTCTTCATCTACATCCATATCTACATCTACCTGATTACTCTCCTATTCACAATAAAGTGCCTGGTACAGTGTTCAATGAACCACCTTCAACCTGTCTCTCTACCGTTCCACTCTCGAACGGCACGCGGGTAAAACGAGAACTTAAATTTTTCTGTGTGATCCCTGAATTCTCTTATTTGATCGTGATGATCATTTCTCCCTATGTAGGTGGGTAGCTACAGAATGTTTTCGCAGTCGGAGGAGAAAACTGGTGATTGAAATTTCATGAGAAGACCCCGTCGCAACGAAAAACGCCTTTGTTTTAATGATTGCCACTCCAATTCACGTATCATGTCTGTGACACTATCTCCCCTATTTCGCGATAGTACAAAACGAGCTGCACTTCTTTGTACTTTTTCGGCGTCATCCTTCAGTCCCGCCTGATGCGGATCCCACACCGTACAGCAATACTCCAGAATAGGGCGGACAAGCGTGGTGTAAGCAGTCTCTTTAGTAGACCTGTTGCACCTTCTAATTGTTCTGCCAATGAATCGCAGTCTTTGCTTTGCTCTACCCACAATATTATCTAAGTGATCGTTCCAATTTAGGTTATTTGTAATTGTAATCCGTAAGTATTTAGCTGAATTTACAGCCTTCAGATTTGTGTGACTTATCGCGTAATCGAAATTTACCTGATTTCTTTTAGTACTCATGTGAATAACTACACACTTCTCTTTAATCAGGGTCAATTGTCACTTTTCGCACCATACAGATATCTTATCTAAATCATTTTGCAAGTCGTTTTGATCATCTGATGACTTTACAAGACGGTAAATGACAGCTACTCAGATTGTCTCCTATGTCGTTAATATAGATCAGGAACAATAGAGGGGCTATAACACTTCCTTGGGGAACGCCGGATATTACTTCTGTTTTACTCGATGACTTTCCGTCTGTTACTACGAACTGTGACTTTTCTGGCAGGAAATCACGAATCCAGTCGCACAGCTGAGGCAATACTCCGTAGGCACGCAGTTTGGTTAGAAGACGCTTGTGAGGAACAGTGTCGAAAGCCTTCTGGAAATCTAAAAATATGGGGATCACGCCGTCACCACAAAAAATTCTCCCATACCGTAACATGACGTCCTGCGTACTTCGCTGTAGGATCTGCACATAATAGCAGGTAAAGCTCTCAAGGCATTCTCTAAACCCAAATCCTTCAATCGAATTGGCGCAGGGTATAGAGTGATTCGTCACGCCAAGTCAATCGCTCCCAGTCATCCAAGTCCATTAGCGTCGCTCATTGTACCGCCTCAAGTGACACTCAGTTCCATCTACAGAAGAACCGGGTGATCAAAAAGTCAATATAAATTTGAAAACTTAATAAACCACGGAATAATGTAGATAGAGAGGTAAAAACTGACACACATGCTTGGAATGACATGGGGTTTTATTAGAACAAAAAAAAAAAAGTTCACAAAATGTCCGACAGATGGCGCTGGACAGCAAAACACCAGTGACTGCGCATGACAATCGTGTATAAAAGGAGCTGTAATGAGAGAGAGAATTAGATGCGACAGCAGTCGCAGCATGTTGACGTTACCTGAAAGTGAAGCTGTGTTATCAGAATGGGGAATGTGCTAGTTCAGCGTTACGATCCTACCGCCATAGGAAGGGCATTGTAACGGGTAAAGTTCCGTTGACAAATGCAGCTATGGCGAGAATGATTTCGAAGTCCGAAGCCACGGGTTGTTTAGACGATAGACCCCGTAGTGGCCGACCGTGCACAAGGCTTAATGCTCCTGAGACAGTTCAGGAAGAATTGGAGGCTGTAGTGGGTTCGCCTATGCACGGGGAAGTCAGCGCTCGTGCAGTCGCACGTCGCACCGGCATTCCATACACTACTGTTTGGTTGGCACTTAGGCGTACCCTCCGATGCTATCCGTACAAAATCCATCGGCATCATGAACTGTTGTTACCTGGCGATTTAGTGAGGCGGAGGGCATTTGCGGTGAGGGCGTTTCAAAGGATGGCGGAAGATGACGATTGGTTGAGTAACGTGTTGTGGACCGACGAAGCTCATTTCACGCTCCGAGGGTCTGTCAACGCCCACAACTGCAGAATTTGGGCTACCGAAAATCCTAGAACTGTCGTGGAAACTCCACTACACGACGAGAAAGTCACGGTATGGGTTGGATTTACCACATCTACCGTTATCAGACCTTTTTTCTTCGAGCAAATGCGTGATTCTGGTTTTGTAACTGTTACCGTGGTGCCGGTGAGAGGTACGCCGATATGTTACAGAATCGCATCATGCCCAGCCTGGCTGATAAACACCTGCTGGAACGTACGATGTTTATGCAGGATGGCGCTCCACCCCATATTGCTAGACGCGTGAAAGATCTCTTGCGCGCGTCGTTTGGTGATGATCGTGTGCTCAGCCGCCACTTTCGTCATGCTTAGTCTCCCAGGTCCCCAGACCTCAGTGCGTGCGATTATTGTCTTTGGGGTTACCTGAAGTGTGTATCGTGATCGACCGACATCTCTAGGGATGCTGAAAGACAACATCCGACGCCAATGCCTCACCATAACTCCGGACATGCTTTACAGTGCTGTTCACAACATTATTCCTCGACTACAGTTATTGTTGAGGAATGATGGTGGACATATTGAGCACTTCCTGTAAAGAACATCATCTTTGCTTTGTCTTGGTTTGTTATGCTAATTACTGCTATTCTGATCAGATGAAGCGCCATCTGTCGGACATTTTTTGAACTTTCGTATTTTTTTGGTTCTAATAAAACCCCATGTCATTCCAAGCATGTATGTCAATTTGTACCTCTCCATCTACATTATTCCGTGATTTATTCAGTTTTCAAATTTGCACTGACTTTTTGATCACCCGGTATGTGGCTGATGAGGAACTGCTCGTTCACTCTACCCATTCATTTTAACTCCCTATTGACAATCATTGTGTTTGATGGACTACTGGTAGTCATTCCTTCCGCTAGTTTTATACAGCCACCCTCCATTATGTTCGACGGCTGCTGTCCTTCAGCACGTGCGGTGTCCCTGGTCCTGGTTCAGACACGGTTGTTCCTTCGCGTTTCAGCTTCACACTCGCGTCACTGGAAGTCGACTTGGTCAGCCACAGCAGGGCTTCGGGCCTTAAAACCTCTTCCCGTGGCTTGGACGTCCTCCTCACGCCCTTCTCGGCGGGAGGAGGTCGTTTTAGCAAGGTTAAGAATTGGACACTGCCGGTTCAGCCATCGCCATCTGCTGACGGCTGCGCCGGCGCCGTTCTGCCCATGTGGGCACTTGCTGACGGTTAGACACATTTTAATGTCCTGTCCTGATCTTAACACACTGCGCCTCGATCTTAACCTGCCTAATACTTTCGATGCCATTTTAGCGGATGACCCACGAGCAGCTGCTCGTGTTCTTTGTTTTATCAATTTGACACACCTCGCTAAGGACATTTGATGATGTTTTTTAATCCTATGCCTGTCAGTCTGTCTTTTCTTGTGTTTTCCCTTTTAGTTGTTGTTGTCAACTTGTGCCTCGCGGTGCATTCTTAGAGTAGTCAGGGCGCTAATGACCATTGAAGTTGTGCGCCCGAAAACCAAAAAAAAAAAAAAAAAAAAAAAAAAAAAAAAAAAAAAAAAAAAAAAAAAAAAACCAGCAGGGCTGAAGTGTCCCTCACGGATCTGTTACTCGGCTGTCTCCCACTGACTATTCCACGTTCGAAGTCAATGACCTCTCCTCACCCACTCATTCTGCTGTTACAGCTTCTTCACTGACAACACAGTACTCCCCGTCTCCTTTTACACTGGCCTATCGTAATGCCTAGTGGTGAATTCCACATTATGTAAAGATGTCTGGATGCGTTTGATCAGACAGTGATTTTAAAAAGAAAAGCAAAGACGAAAGTGATGAAAGTAGTAGAATGGAGAAAATATGCTTGCTTAACATCAAAACCTGAAAGAAGTGAAAGGATTTTCCTACCTAGGAAATAGGTTTATACGATATTGCCAACTTGAGTATGGTATCAGATGACGATTGGCATATGCGAAGAGAGTAATAATGGATAAACTGCGCAAAAGGTATCAGGCATTGATATGGAAATGAGAAGAGAGTTCCTGAAGGTGCTATATCTGGAGCAGATCTGTGTATGGGAGTGAAACGTGGACCTCTGGAAATCGGGATGGGAAGAAACTGGAAACACTTCAAGTTTTGATGCTGTCGAAGAACATTAAAAATTAACCGGACAAGTGAGGTACGAAATGGAGAAATTCTAAAATGAAAGAAAAGAAAAGAAGTCTACGGAAGATACTCACAACAAGAAAGAAGGCTCAGCTGCAAATGTGTATGGTAGTGACACGCAGATGAAACGATTTGAACGTAACAGGGAAGGATGAAGTGCAGTATCAAAGCAATCAAAAGGTTGAAGAGAAACGTAACTATTGTATTTCCAGTACTGACCAATTCTGATCAGGAGATAATTTTCATAAAACTTCAACTGGACAAAAAATACCTTCATGCAAAGATTTCGATATTATTGGTTCGTTCCTGCAGGCAGCAGTTGCTAACTCGGCACTATGCCTCCTTTTCACGAAGCTCAACTTTCTGAAAGCCAGCTCAGGCGTTTATAAGTTCAAATAACTTCAGTGAAATGTCAGATATTATTGAAAAATGAAAGGTAACACACTCTTTGTAATTTCAGATTGAAGTTACAGTACCTAATGAGTCGTAACAATTGCTATAAATATTTCTGAAGTCCACATACTCATTATTTTCTACTGTAGTAATCATCCTAGAAAAAATCGTGTAGTTTTTAAACGAAAGTATGTCTCTAAGAGAAATACTCTGTCCGTCCAAAAATCTCCGAGACAGATTTTAGTCCTGGCGTGTAAGTGACGTCGCTTGAATTAACAGCTACAAACGACGGACGTGTATTCGACCTATCAGTTGTGAGCAGGCAGTGTTAAGTAGTGAAAATGCAGTCGTTATATGTAACCGGTCTTATGCCACAAATCGAAACTGAGTAACATTTCTAAAGCAAGTGTTCAAAACATTCTCTAGGATGTTTCGAAGAAGACAAAAGTGTAAGCAAAGGTTGCGCCGTATGCCTTGACTCACGAACAAAAACGACAAGTCGAGACCTGCCATGACTTGATTGAAGTGCAAATCTTTTGTAGAAAAATCATCTTGGGTGACGAGAGTTGGTGTTGTCAGTACGAACCTGCTACAAATCGACAAAGCGCAGAAATTCACTCGAAGGGTCAACGGTTGGACGACATAGCCGACACTGAAGCTATTGTCATGTGCGAGTTGAGCAACATCCCAAAGAAGAAATTTTCTGATGTCTATAAGCAGAGTGAAGCGACGAATGGAAATTTGTACCAAGGGCGGGATTCGAACCTGGGCCTCTCGCACACTATGCAGATGCGCTGGCCACTACGCTACCCTGGCACAGTCGCGTCGCATAACTGCACGGAATGCTCTGGCACGTCTTCCTCGTCAATCCAAATTCCCATTCACGCCTCAGCCTACTTGGTATCGCCCCTAAACTCTATCAGTATTGCAGAGGCTCTCCAACTGCACTGAAACAGCACCTCAGCATCGAACGATACGGGGGATCCTGCATCAAACCAAGGCATAGGTGCTTCTATCAAATGAAACCTCTTGGTTCCAGATACCTTTCAAAATCCCAAACATGTATGATGTCTATATGCAGACTGAAGCGGAGAATGAAAATTTGTTCCAAGGCCAGAATTCGAACCCAGATGTCCTGCTCACTTGGAAGATGCGCTAACCATTACGCTACCCTGGCAAAGTGGCTTTGAAATTACAATGAAATTAATACCCTTAGCTGCATACAGACGGTGATATAAGCCAACGGGGAAAGTTGAAAATGTGTGCCCCGATCGGGACTTGAACCCGGGATCTCCTGCTTACATGGCAGACACTCTATCCATCTTTTATTTAATTTTCTTTTAATCTCATTTTGTTTGCTTTTGTTCGTTGAATCTTCTCGGGGCGGACGTCATAAGACACCCGTTTCAGTTCGTCGTTGATCCATTAACTCAGTATTTTTTTTACAGAGGTCAGTTAACCCTCTGACCGAAAAGGCTGAGCTGCCGTGCCGGCTATCCATCTGAGCCACCGATGACACTGAGGATAGTGCGACTGCAGGGACTTATCTCTGGCACGCCTCCCGTGATACCCACATTCGAAATTATTGGCCCGCACTATATTTATAGTGCACCTGCCCATTATACTCATTACTCGCGGCTTTACTGCCGATCTTCATATGTATGAAGTGGCTTTGGACATACAGGGTAGTCATTGCAATTCTACGAAGCCTCTGTGTCAAGGTGGCGTAGTGGTCAGTGCATCTGCCTATCGAGTTGAAGACTCAGCTTCTGATCGCCGCCTTGGTTCAGATTTTCAGTCATCACTTCAGTCTGTGTAGAGACATCATACATGTTTGGGACATGAAAATGTCCCTGAACCCATGTAATTTCATGTGAAGGAATTTTATGACGGCTTCACATGGTTGTATGAACGTTCTGTACGTTGTAATCAAGTGAGGGAGACTATGTAGGACACCTGAGGCATTAAAACCACCATTTTAACTTTTCTCTATTTCTAAAATTAATCCAGTATCTAAACTATTTGGACTGACGCGGTACGTCAACACGTTGACCGCTGTGTGGCTGCTGGCGGCCACAGCAGAGCCTAGCCTGGTTTGGCGGTGAGACGTCTATGACCAAGTGTGCGGCAGCCAACGTGTTAATGATGAGGGCATCAGGAAAGTGAGGTTTAAGATGGACGCCTCTTCCACTGTTCAAGAGCCCTTCAGAAAACGTTCAGATGCTCTAGTATTATTGACGTCTGTCCTTCACTGTTGAACCTGCCGCAGTTAGAAGCCACTTCTGACAATTCTGTCTTTGAAGTACACGTGTACTAACCGCAGTGGTGACACCCGTTCCAGTCAGGTAGGGCTTGGCTAGAACATGGACGAGTCACTTGCGGGTCTGCCGAGTGCTGTTGGCAAGTGGGGTGCACTCAGCCCTGGTGAGGCCAATTGAGGAGCTACCTGATTGAGAAGTAGCGACACCAGTCAAGGAAACTGAGAAAGGCCGGGAGAGCGGTGTGCTGACCACATGCTCCTCCGTACCAGCATCCGGTGACGCCTAAGGACGAGGATGGCACGGCGGCCGGTCGGTACAGTTGAGCCTTCAGGACCTGTCTGGACGCTGTTTGTTTGTATATGTTGGCTACATCTTTTCATTTTGCTCTGTCTTACAGTCACGATGGCTCGATGATATATAATCACTGCTCAGAAAAATTGTGATACTGAATGACTGCAGTTGAGGTATTGGACATCTCTCTTGGCCCACAGGCGGCGAAACACTAGTTTCGCATTCGGATGGAGCATCTGACGATCCTCACGTAGTGTCAGGGATTTTCTCAGTTCACTTATGACGAGCGTCTGCATGATTCCTTAAATAAAGTAAAGACGTGTTACTTTCCATTTTCCTTGACCAGTCCGAGCTAATCCTTCACCGCCGATGAGCTCGAGATTGAGGACATCAAATTTCTTGCATTTGACAATAGGTATTTACACACTATTCCAACAGAAACGTTGAAATGGCAGGAGAGATTTTTTGCTTTGTTAGTTCATCTCGGAATTTTAGTTCAAAAGTGGTTCAAATGGCTCTGAGCACTATGCGACTTAACTTCTGAGGTCATCAGTCGCCTAGAACTTAGAACTAATTAAACCTAACTAACCTAAGGACACCACACACATCCATGCCCGAGGCAGGATTCGAACCTGCGACCGTAGCGGTCGCTCGGCTCCAGACTGTAGCGCCTAGAACCGCACAGCCACTCCGGCCGGCGGAATTTTAGTATTCGTTGACCAACTCCATAGCCGCGTGGAGTGGCCTCCAGGTTGGAGGTGCCATGTCACGAACTGCGCGGCCCCTCCCACCGGGGGCTCGAGTCCTCCCTCGGGCATGGCTGTGTGTGTTGTTCTTAGCATAAGTTACTGTAAGTCGTGTGTAAGTCTAGGGGCCGATGGCCTCAGCAGTTTGGTCCCTTTAGGAATTCACACACATTTGCACATTTTGAACCAACTCCATAACAATGAAGCTCCCACAGGAACAAAACATTGTGACATAGAAGACATATAGCTGAACGTGAGATATTTAGGTTCGGGACGCTTTGCGTGTAAAAATAAATGTTTTGGACGATGACTGTTTACAGAATTCAATTTGTTGTTATAGTGCTATTATGCTGTACAATCACGGCAGGTCTAACACAAGACTGATTTGAAACTTCTAATGTGGTGAGTGAGTGCTGGGTCACAGAAGAGAGGACATTTTGTAGAATTCGCGAGGCAGAAAGTGACGTCTTTTAGGTTCGTGTCTGTAGTATTGTCGCTGAGAGACACTGGAAGCTCATAACTGACGCGTGGAAGATTGCCGGTCCAAGTCCACTGACGACTACCCTCATACAAATATTCATTGTTTTCTCTCAATAGCTTCATATAAAGTTGCCGTAGCTCCTTCAACAAATACTCGCTTCATCATTTCCAGATTAAACCATTGGCATGTCCGTGATGACAAAGCCACAAATAGTACATTAGAATGCAGTAAAAACAAAAGAATAAAATAAGGGTTGGTAAGCCCAACTGAAACGAATAAAAGAAATGTGGAACTGCTGGCCACATATTTCCCTACTGCAAGCGTTAATAAAAAGTTTTCGGTACAAAAGCAACATAAAATTGAAAGTTGAAACTCAAGACTCTGAGAATCATGCCCATAACTATAGGGGCGCAATCGAGCAGTCGAATTGTTTCTCCTGACGACGAAGAGACAGAAGTGAAACTTCATAGATTGACTTTTAATTTTAAATGACATGGTTTATGTGTGGGGAATATTATGAAAATAAACATTTGAAAGTGGAAGACGACTCAAAAGCAGAAACAATACTTTGGGAAAGATTACAAACGTTAATGAACTGAATGATGTGAAACAGTATGACTTCTTATAACAGTTACAGTAGCTGTTCTTAGCTAGTTGAAATCCTATAAAAGAAGTGTAATGTGAGAAAGTCAGTTCATTGTTCCCTTTTTTAAATTATATTACTGCCGGCCGGAGTGGCCGAGCGGTTCTGGCGCTACAGTCTGGAGCCGCGCGACCGCTACTGTCGCAGGTTCGAACCCTGCCTCGGGCATGGATGTGTGTGATGTCCTTAGGTTAGTTAGGTTTAAGTAGTTCTAAGTTCTAGGGGACTGATGACCTCAGATGTTGAGTCCCATAGTGCTCAGAGCCATTTGAACCAAATTATATTATTAGTTGCTAAAGTAGATTTCTAAGCTAGTTTCCTCGATAGGACCTTGGCTCGTTACTGAAGATAGTTCAGTGCAATGACAATCTACTGGAAACGTATGGATGGGTGAAGCTAAGGTGAATGAAAACGGAGGAATTATCATGTAATTATCAGTTTAAATTCACAGGAAATTTTCCATATAACGTCACGAAATTTTGCCACGCATTTTCTTATGTTATAATTTTGTTACAATTGAGGGTATGATTATAATTCGAACAATAATTGATTGTAATACAGTGGTTCTTGTGTGTCAGACGACCTATAATAAAAATACTAATGAGGCTGTTTGTCAAAACATCACTACAATTAACAGCATTCATTATTTTTATGATAGTAAATAGAATTTGTCATTTAAGATTTTAAATAATAATAATACCGCCGTCGCGTCTTTTATAAGACAGAGAGTGGAACTGCTTGATATGTGCGTGGCAACTAATTTTTAGCGAAAACGTGCGTAATTCAATATTTATTACGACAATGGGTTGTGGGTTGTGGAGCAGAACTGTATTCCAGCGTCAGTACTTTGTATGTTAGTTATTGTTAGACGCTCGGGGGAACCTACATCTCTTAGAACAAAGAAACACACGTGCGATGTGAGGCAGATTGCGCGCGGTGTCCCATACTCATTTCGTGTGAACTGTTCTTTTTTTTGTGTTTCTGTTATCACGCGAGATGTGTGTTCCAGGTAATATTATTTGTTTTGACCGTATTGGAATATCGGCTGTCGGATATTTTGGTATTTCGGCTATCAAAAGTAATATTTTTCGGGCTTTTTCTAAACCTCTTAAGACTAATAGGTCCTACTGGGTTGGTTTCTTTGAAAGGAGACGGCCGATATCGTTCCTCATCCTTCTTCAATGTGATCTGCTCCGTCTCCAGTTACCTCACATTTTCCACGTGGCTGATTGAGGCCGTCATTTCTCACTATAAAATTTCATTAAGTGCTCACCAAATTATTTAGAGCCGTACCGATTTCCAGTTTATAGTCATTCTCAATAGCCCATAAATATCGCCTGACCGATGGCTACATCGAAACGTTCTTGGAGTTAACATTTCATTGAGGCCCCTACTTGAGTCTTCTAGTAGGAGCCTCAATCAAATGTTGACTCCCAAAATGCTGTAATGCAGTCATTGGTTAGGCGATATTTAGGACTATTTATAATGACTAGGGAGTATAAATCGGTATAGCTACAAGATAATGTAATGAGCAATGACTGAAATAGTCTTCGTAGTCGTATGACCTCGTCGGCGATGGCATTTTAACCTCTAATTTCCCTTCCTTCCTTCAGAACTTTTGAGAGTAAGACTCTTCGCTATACACAACCATTTTCATGTTTTTTTTTAATTTTTATTTTATTTTATTCTTTTAAGGGACATAATATTCGCGTAGAAACTAATTTCGCTATTGCAATTTCGGTCTTTATGCTATTTTCAAGTGGTATTGCAAAGACTTTTCTTCGTCGCATGTTGGACTTCAAAATCCTCCGATATGTATATATGGCCATCGTTAGAAATAGGCCTTTCCCCTGTAGAAATACAGTAACATCAGACGAGAGCTTCGTACTTGTGTGATGTACTGTATTTCTACAGTGCGAAGGCCTATTTCTGACGATGGCCATATATACATGTCGGAGGATATTAAAGTCTGGCATGTGCAGAAGCGAAATCTTTTGCAGTACCACTTGAAAATAGCCCAAAGGGCGAAACTGCAATTGTGAAATAAATAACTCCTGCGCTCAACGGCGAATGTGATGTCATTCAAAAAATTCTACACGACTGTGTACCCCCACCAAGAGCGCTTGTTGAGAAAACTAAATAAATCCGCGGGGAATCTCGCGACGCTGTGATTTCAGCCTTCTCGCACCGGTCAGTCAATCCAGCTTCGTATGGGTTGTGGGGCCGGTGAACAATAGCCTCGAAGTAGGCGAACGAGTGATCCGGCGAGCGCGAGGTGTGCGGCTCCTACCTGCTGAAGTCCATGGCGTCTATCTCGTCGTAGAGGCGGCTGGACGCGTCCATGTCTGCGCGCGACGTGGCAGCCGTGGGCGCCGCTCGGCGTCTACTGGAGCCTCGCGCGGCCAGCCGCCGGCCGCGCCCGCGCCCGGCGCCCGTTGCTAGGCGACGCGCTCCAACGTCAGCGCAGACCGTCGCCGCCGCCGCTGCCGCTGCCGCCGCCTCGCCACCGCCGCGCCGCCCGCCAGCTGGTGGCGTCTGCTACCGGAGGACGCTGTGGAGGGCCGGGCCGCCAGGGCGTGCTCCCTAACCTAGGCCGTGGCTGCGGCGGCGGCGGATGCGGCGTGCACGCACAACGCGTTCCGACGTGGGCCAGGCCGCGCCCCGCCGGCCTGCTAATCAATACGCCACGCCGAGGCCGGTCGGCGTGTTTTCCTCGAGCACCTGTCGTCCGCGTCCGTCGCAACTCCTCGGTGGCTGCCCGCGTGGGCGGCGGAGAAGGCGGCAGCACGCCTTGACGCCCCTCCTACACACGCGCTCGGGGAGAAACGCGCTAACCGGCACCGGCTGACAAACGCCGACCACCTGACGGCTAGTCGGCAGCAATTCGCCGCTGTTCGAACGCAGGCCTTCTGCTTGGCTAATTACTATGGTTGTGTGGGACGGGGTGGAAGAGGGGCGTGTCAGATATTGCTGTCTTCGATTGAGCTAGAGCTCAAGCGAAGTATTCGATTCCAATTGTGTATTTTTTGTTCAGTTCATTCTGGAGGAATGCGTGCGTGTTATTTTGCGAGTATAGGTTGTCTTTAATCATGTTACTCTTATTGTCGTATTTTAAGTTGCCAAACCTAAAACTCTCTAATTCTGGCGGTTAGTTTCATTTAAGTAGGTGAAAGAAATACACTACTGGCCATTAAAATTGCTACACCACGAAGATGACGTGCTACAGACGTGAAATTTAACCGACAGGAAGAAGATGCTGTGATATGCAAACGATTAGCTTTTCAGAGCATTCACACGAGGCTGGCGCCGGTGGCGACACCTACAACGTGCTGACACGATGAAAGTTTCCAACCGATTTCTCATACACAGACAGCACTTGACCGGCGTTGCCTGGTGAAACGTTGTTGTGATGCCTCGTGTAAGGAGGAGAAATGAGTACCATCACGTTTCCCACTTTGATAAAGGTCGGATTGTAGCCCATCGCGATTGCGGTTTATTGTATCGCGACATTGCTGCTCGAGTTGGTCGAGATCCAATGACTGTTAGCAGAATATGGAATCGGTGGGTTCAGGAGCGTAATACGGAACGCCGTGCTGGATCCCAACGGCCTCGTATCACTAGCAGTCGAGATGACAGGCGTCTTATCCGCATCGCTGTAACGGATCGTGCAGCCACGTCTTGATCCCTGAGCCAACAGATGGGGACGTTTTGGGAAGACAACAACCATCTGCACGAACAGTTCGACGATGTTTGCAGCAGCATGGACTATCAGCTCGGAGACCATGGCTGTGGTTATTCTTGACGCTGCATCACAGACTGGAGCGCCTGCGGTCGTGTACTCAACGACGGACCTGGGTGCACGAATGGCAAAACGTCATTTTTTCGGATGAATCCAGGTTCTGTTTACAGCATCATGATGGTCGCATCCGTGTTTGGCGACATCGCGGTGAACGCGCATTGGAAGCGTATATTCGTCATCGCCATACTGGTGTATCACCGGGCGTAATGGTATGGGGTGCCATTAGTTACACGTCTCGGTCACCTCTTGTTCGCATTGACGGAACTTTTAAAAGTGGAAGTTACATTTCAGATGTGTTACGACCCGTGGCTCCACTCTTCATTCGATCCCTGCGAAACCCTACATTTCAGCAGGAAAATGCACGACCGCATGTTGCAGGTCCTGTACAGGTCTTTCTGGATACAGAAAATGTTCGACTGCTGCCCTGGCCAGCACATTCTCCAGATCTCTCACCAATTGAAAACGTCTGGTCAATGGTGACCGAGCAACTGGTTCATCACAATACTCCAGTCACTACTCTTGATGAACTGTGATACCGTGTTGAAGCTGCATGGGCAGCTGTACCTGTACATGCCATCGTAGCTCTTTTTTACTCAATGACCAGGCGTATCAAGGCCGTTATTACGGCCAGAGGTTGTTGTTCTGGGTACTGATTCTCAGGATCTATGCACCCAAATTGCGTGAAAATGTAATCACATGTCAGTTCTGGTATAATATATTTGTCCAATGAATAATGCATTTCTTCTTGGTGTAGCAATTTTAATGGCCAGTAGTGTATTTCGTCCTTTTTATGTTTGTTGCTGACAGTAATTGCGTTTCTTGTGGTCGTCGTCTTGAAGGATTTAAGCCGCACGTTATTAAGATGGCGTTGAGCGACATAAATAAAAGCTGCTAGGTGTTTCAGCATCTGAAAGACGATGTCTATTCAAATTTCGTGTCAGTCGCATAATAGTAACACTAGTAGCGCCACTATGAAGATGCAAATCAGGCTTAACACGCTGTGCCGGCCGCGGTGGCCGAGCGGTTCTAGGCGCTTCAGTCCGGAACCACGCGGCAGCTACGGTCGCAGGTTCGAATCCTGCCTCGGACATGGATGTGTGTGATGTCCTTAGGTTAGTTAGGTTTAAGTAGTTCTAAGTCTAGGGGACTGATGACCTCAGATGTTAAGTCCCATAGTGCTCAGAGCCATAACACGCTGTGATGGTTGTGAGCGTTAGTGACCTTTGAGGTTGGACGTGGCGAGTTGATGTCAGCCAAGAATGCCTTTAAGGCCACGTAGACGTCATTATCAACACATCACTGAGTCTGAACGAAGTCGTGTCATAGGGCTACGAGAAGCTGGATGTTCTGCGATACTGCAGAAACACTTGGCAGGAATGTAGCCACTGTACATGATTTCTGGCAGCTGTGCCCACGAGTATGTACTGTCGCAAGAAAACCGGGCTCAGGATGGCGACATGACTACCGAGAGGGAAGACCATCGTGTTTGCGGTCCAACAACTCGTGGACTAGTGGCTAGCGTTGCTACCTCTGGATCACGGGGTGCTGGGTTCGATTCCCGGCCGGACTGGGGATTTTATCTGCCCGGGGACTGGGTGTTTGTGTTGTTCTTATCATTTCACCGTCAGTCGTGCAAGTGGCTAGATTTGACTACTTAAATATTGGGGCTTTGTGCGGGAGCTGATGACCGCGCAGTGGAGAGCCCCACAAACCAAACATCATCATCGCGTGTGGTGCATGCCTCTGACGCATCGTACTGCATCTACAGCAGCAATTTGAGCAGCAAAGTGACACAACGAACTGCTACAAATCGGTTACGCCAAGAACGGCTTAGAACAAGACGCCCTGTAGCGTGCACTAAACTGATCCCAAACCAGCGCCCTTTGCGACTTCAGTGGTGTCAAGCGAGAGTTCATTTGAGAGCATGGTGGAGGTCTCTTGTCCTTTGTGATGAAAGCTGGTTACACCTCGCTGCCAGTGATGGCCGTGTGTTGGTTAGATGGAGGTCAATTTAGGGCCTGCAACCAAAGTGCCTTTGTGCTAGATCACTACACTTACACCTGGAGTCATGGTCTGGATTGAGGTTTCGTATGACAGCAGGAGCACTCTCGTGGTAATTCCATGCACCCTGCCTGCAAATTTGTGCCGGCCGCGGTGGCCGTGCGGTTCTGGCGCTGCAGTCCGGAACCGCGAGACTGCTACGGTCGCAGGTTCGAATCCTGCCTCGGGCGTGGGTGTGTGTGATGTCCTTAGATTAGTTAGGTTTAGGTAATTCTAAGTTGTAGGGGACTTATGATCTAAGATGTTGAGTCCCATAGTGCTCAGAGCCATTGCAAATTTGTACGTCAATTTGGTGATTCGACCAGTTGTGCTGCCATTCTACATCTACATCTACATGGATACTCTGCAAGTCACATCTGAGTGCCTGGCAGAGAGTTCATCAAACCTGTTGTGGACTGGCAAGACAGCCAATCCACAATGACGGGTAGCCGAAAGGCACGCGTTAAGCTCACGCAGGCTGGCGTGAGGTCTGGAACAGTTAAAGGAGTTGAGTCTAGTAAAAAAAGTACGTAGTTTCGGGAATACTTAACTTTAATCCATAATTGGTGAACATCGGTCTGACGGTACATGCATCACAAGATAAATAGCAATTGATAATGGCGCCTTGCTAGGTCGTAGCAAATGACGTAGCTGAAGGCTATGCTAACTATCGTCTCGGCAAATGAGAACGTAATTTGTCAGTGAACCATCGCTAGCAAAGTCGGCTGTACAACTGGGGCGAGTGCTAGGACGTCTCTCTAGACCTACCGTGTGGCGGCGCTCGGTCTGCAATCGCTGACAGTGGCGACACGCGGGTCCGACGTATACTACCGGACCGCTGCCGATTTAAAGGCTACCACCTAGCAAGTGTGGTATCTGGCTGTGACACCACATTCCTCCCCCGCAAATCGGCGCACGGTTGTGGCATAAGGCTTCCGCCCGCCGTGGGGAGGACCCCATTTTGACGTATGCGACGAGGTGGGGAGCCTAACAACAGGCGAGGCTGTGCCACCCGCACCCTGCCATTCGGGCCGCGGGGAGCTAGGAAACGCCTGAAAACCTGCTCCAGGGTGCACGCCAACATGCGTTGTATGCGCCCGTAGAGAGACAGGAGAGGCCGAAGGGTCGACCTCCATCGGGCCGGGGCACCCGACGGTCGAAGACGACATATGGTCCGGAGCGGGCAAGAGTTCCATGTCGGAGGACAACTGTCCACTTGAAGCGATCGGCGGCGCGTGATCCAGGGAGGCGCCCGGCGGTTGCAGCGACGCGTCCACTGTGGGCGTCGCCGGCGGGAGAACGGGCGGCGGCGGCGGCGCCGGCGGCGGCGCCGGCGACGGCGCGTCGCCATGGGGCAAAATGGAAGGCATCGTCGGTAACACCTGGGGCTGAGGCGAGCCAGTAGATGGGTCCCCAGGGCGCTGACCGGACGGCACCATCGCTGAAAGCAGACGGGGAGCGGCAGATCCCGTGCGACGACAGAGGCGCAGCTGATTGAGATGCCGACCCACCACACCAGAGGCCCCCAAAACCAGATACATAGCGCGGCCGAGGCAGCGAAGAATGCGCCCTTCGAGCCAACGCCGTGAACCTCGATAGTTGCGATAGTAGACAACGTCGCCTGGAGCAAAAGCAGGTGTCTGCCGCTGCACGGGAACCTGATGCGGCGGATGAAGCAAAGACATCAAGATGCGATGAGGGCGACCGTGGAGCAACTCAGCCGGCGAGCGACCATCTCGGGGCTGAGAGCTATACGAGGACAAAAAGAGCAATAACGCGTCTTCCCGAGAATGCGACTCTTTCAACTTCAACATCTGTGACTTGAAAGTAGTGACCAATCGTTCAGCTGCACCGTTTGACTGTGGCGAAAACGGCGCGGACGTCAGATGTTGAATACCACTGGCCTTGCAGAATGACTGAAATTCTCCGGACATGAATTGTGGGCCATTGTCTGAAACAATAGTCTGTGGAAGACCTTCAATGCAAAAGATAGCAACTACCCTTGGATGGTGGCAGACGACGTCGTGGGAGACATCCAGACAACAAAAAGAAAATTACTGAATGAATCTACCACAACCAACCATCGAGCATTCCAGAATGGACCAGCAAAATCGATATGTAAGCGTTGCCAATGGGAAGTGGCTTTTGGCCATGCAAAAAATTTCCGCGGTGGTGCTGATTGTTGTTCGGCACACACCATGCAAGAAGAGCACATATTCGCAATCGCGGCATCGATTCCGAACCAAGTACAGTGCTGACGAGCCAGTTGTTTCGTTCTCACTATACCCCAATGTCCTTGGTGGAGAGGCCGTAAGACAGAGGACTGTAACGAACGTGGGACCACGACCCTGGACTGATCATTATCGGAACGCAACACCAAAACACCACGTAGTACAAAAAGTCGCTCCTTGTGAGCAAAATATCGGCGAACCAACGGATCCCCGATCCGTGACTTTGACAAGGGCCATTGCGTAGCAACAAAACGCAGAACGGCAGCAAGGACAGGGTCGGCAGCTGTGGCTGTAGCTACACGACGAAAATCAATCAGAAACGATTCGACCACGTCATCGGTTTCCGAATCAATGAACATGCAAGCAAATTCGGAGGAATCGAATGCTCTATCCTCAGCAACAGGCAAACGGGACAACGCATCGGCGTTTCCGTGCTTAGCAGTGGACCGATACAAGATATCGTAGCGGTACTGCGAGAGGAAAATAGACCAGCGAATGAATTTCTGCGCTGTACGTGGAGGTACAGGCTTGGTCGGATTAAAAAGCGATGTCAAAGGTTTGTGGTCTGTGATGATGGTAAAGTGATGACCATACAAGAAATCATGAAACTTTGTAACACCAAATACGAGAGCCAATGCTTATTTCTCGATCTGTGAATAATTTCTTTGCGCAGACGAGAGCAATTTGGACGCAAAGGCAATAGGGCGATCGTGCGATCCATCTTTGTGCCCAGGCACAGCACCGATCCCGAAATCCGATGCATCTACCATCAACAAAAGGGGCTTCCGGGGATCGAATGGTGTAAGGCAAGTATTGGAAAGCAACGCCGATTTCAATTGGCGAAAGGCGCGTTCGCATTCCGTCGTCCAGACGAACGGAACACCTTTACGGCGTAAGCGATGAAACGGAGCTGAAATGGAAGAGGCGTGTGGGATGTATTTATTGTAGTAATTTATTTTTCCCAGCACTCTGTAGCTGCTTCAAATTCTGCGGCGAAGGCAAGTCTTGTATGGCACGGAGGTGCTCTGGACTGGGATGTATGCCTTGGGCATTGAGTACATGTCCCAGATAGGGTAAGTCACGAGCAAAAAACACACATTTGTACTTCCGCAAGCGAAGACCATTTTGTCGCAAGACCTGAAATAATGTTCTCAGATTGGCTAAATGTTCTTCTTCCGTCTTTCCGGAGATCACAATATCGTCCAGATAGTTTGCTGCAGTAGGGACCGACGCACAAACAGTTTGTAGATATTGCTGAAACAATGCAGGGGCGGATGCACACCCGAATGGCAGTCTTTTGAATCGATACAAACCAAGATGCGTGTTAACCACCAAACCGCGCTGGGATTCTTCGTCCACCGGTATTTGCAAGTACGCATCTGCTAGGTCCAGCTTCGAAAAATATTTACCCGGGCACAGTTTGTCAAAAAGATCTTCCGGGCGGGGTAAAGGAAAAGTTGCAGTCACTAGTTGTGGATTCACTATTGCCTTGAAGTCCACACAAAGTCTCAATTTTCCGGAAGGTTTTTGCAAAATTACTATAGGTGATGCCCAGAGAGAAGCCTGCACACGTTCAATTACACCTTGTGATTCCAAATCATGTAATGTTTTTGCGACCTCATCACGCAATGCGTGGGGAACATTGCGCGCTCTGAAAAATTTCGATTGCGCGTTTACTTTCAGTTCCAAATGTGCTTTATAGTTCTTAGCGCAACCGAGGCCCAGTGTAAAAATGTCTGAAAATTCTTCACATAGACGAGAAACACTGTCGGAAGGCACAGTCTGGTTCACTGATAGGACCTGATTTACTACAGACAACTTAAACAACTGAAATAAATCGAAACCAAACAAGTTCACTGCAGAAGTAGAACGAAGGACGTAAAATGACACAAGTTTTGTTTGTCCCTTGAATGTTGCAAGAAGGCTGCACTGTCCTAACACAGGGATCACGTGACCTAAATAGGTACTTAACATTTGCGGCACACAACGGAGGTGTGCCCAGCAGTTTGTAAGTGTCTTGATTGAGCAGTGAAACTGCAGCCCCGGTATCGAGCTGGAATGGTATCACTTTGCCGTTAATGTCCAAGTCCACAAAAAGTTTATTGTCCTGCTGACGACAAGAGCGACTGTCTCGTGCAACGTGATCTGACACTGGTACAAAATCACTTGCGACTTGATGGGAGTTCCTGCGATGTCGATGCACACTATTTGTGGGACGAACACAGTCACTGTTAGAGAGAGTGGCACTGGGCGGAGTGGCCTGAACTATATGAATTTCCATGGGCGAAGTGTCGCGAGCCTGAATATCCTTGGTTCGATTCCGATTCCGGCACGAAGCAAAGGGCCTGGAATGGTTTTGAGCTTCTGATTGGAGCTTTTTCTGGCAAACACTTTGAACATGTCCTTTTTTATTACAGAAAAAGCAAATATCCTGGCGTGACGGGCAATTCTTACGCGAATGTCTAGTAGCACACCGCGGGCATGATTTTAGCACTGCATTTGCTTGTCAGCGTGGTACACGTGGCTGAGAGCCTGGCAGCAGCGGCGCGGCCGGGCGCGAGGACTGTTTACTGTTCCATGCAGCTCGCCCGGCGGGCCGGTTAACCTGACACACGGGTGGCGAAGTTTCAAATGATTCCTGAGCAAAGTCAAGTGTGTCCTGCCGATCCAATATGTCCATCACTTGTTGAAGGGAGGGATTGACTAGTTTCAAAATCTGTTCCCGGATACGAACATCAGAAACATTCTGTGCAATTGCATCATGTACCATAGTATCTGAATAAGGGAGTCCACATTGACACTCAAAAGCACAATCCCTAGTAAGGCCTTGCAAGGTTGCAACCCACTCCCGATTAGTCTGACCTGCCATACATTTTGTACAAAAGAAGGTATACCTTTTCGCAACTACATTGACTGATTCTTTGAAATAGGCATCTAATGCAGACAAAATTTCGTCTTAGGACAGAGTTGCTACGTCGCGTCAGGGAAATAATTTGACTATCACACGGTACGTGGTCACCCCTACGGAGGATAATAAAAAAGGCTGCCGCTCGTTACCTTGAATTCTGTAGGCGGTGAGATGGAATCCAAATTGGCGTGACCACTCCATCCAGCTTTCCAGTGCAGCATCAAAAGGACGAAAAGTTGGTGCAACTGCGTGTTGTGGCTGCGTGAGCGGTGGAGCGGCGGCCGCCGCATCGTTTTGCATTGCATGTTGACCCTGGACGAGCTGTCCAAGGGCATCCAGTAAGGCCTGATTCTGTAAGCGATAAAATTCGGACAGTACATCTGGAGATGGTGGCGAAGCCATTACACAAGTAAATCAGGGCAGTATAGTTACGAACGCAGTGTGGTCTCGTCGCCAAATGTAGTGGGTTGGCAGGAGAGCCAACACCGGTATGAGAGGAACCCGAAAGGCACGCGTTTTAGCTCACGCAGGCTGGCGTGAGGTCTGGAACAGGACAAGGAAATTAGACTTTAGCAAAAAACGTACGTAGCTGCTGGAATACTTAACTTTAATCCATAAATGGTGAACATCGCTCTTGAGGGTACATTATTCATAATCTCAACAGTAACTGGTAATGGCGCCTTGCTAGGTCGTAGCAAATGATGTAGCCGAAGGCTATGCTAACTATCGTCTCGGCAAATGAGAGCGTATTTTGTCAGTGAACCATCGCTAGCAAAGTCGGTTGTACCACTGGGGCGAGTGCTAGGAAGTCTCTCTAGACCTGCCGTGTGGCGGCGCTCGGTCTGCAATCACTGATAGTGGCGACACGCGGGTCCGACGTATACTAACGGACCGCGGCCGATTTAAAGGCTACCACCTAGCAAGTGTGGTATCTGGCTGTGACACCACAAGGATCCCACACCGCGCAACAGTATTCTAAAAGAGGACGGACAAGCGTAGTGTAGGCAGTCTCCTTAGCAGATCTGTTACATTTTCCAAGTGTCCTGCCAATAAAACGCAGTCTTTGGACAGCCTTCTCCACAACATTTTCTATGTGTTCCTTCCAATTTAAGTTGTTCGTAATTGTAATACCTAGGCATGTAGTTGAATTTACGGCTTTTAGATTGGACTGATTTGTCGTGTAACGGAAGTTTAACGAATTCATTTTAGCACTCATGGACAGTATTCCAGGGAGTGTTTTTCAACAGGGTAATGCTCGCCCACACACCGCTATTGTAACCCACCACGCTCCACAGAGTGCCGCTACGTTGTTTTGGCCTGCTCTATCACCAGATCTGTCTCCAGTCAAGCACATATGGGACATCATCGGACGGCACCTCCAGCGTCATCGACAAGCAGCATTAACCGTTCCGGTATTCACCGATCAACCACAACAGGCCTGGAACTTGATCCTACAAACTGACATACGGCACCTTTACAACACAATGAACTCATGTTTGCAGGCTTGCATTCAACATTCTGAATGTTACTCCGGTTATTAATGTACTAGCATTTCACGTTTGCAATGGCTTGTCTCGAGCTTGTATTAACCTGTGATATTAAGTGTTAATCACTTAGATAATTACCTGGAGTAGCGTATTCCCGAAATTTTATTACTGCACATTAATCAATCTTCGGCGTTGCGACTGTCTGTGGTGCAACTTACTGGCCTGTTACTGAATGTTAGCTGTTGGGTCTTGGTGAGCTTCTGGTGTCTTAGTGACTGGTGTAATCTTTGCCGTTTATTCCAGATATGACGCTGTGGATCAAAGCAGGCGAGAAGAATCGGACCGTGCGTTATTCCGATTAAGTTGTCGCTACAGCTTTTTCCTCCCCATTTTCAGAGACTTAGGACTCTCTGTGACTACTGTATTTACATTCCTTTCTTTCATTCCTTGATACAATTGTTGTAAATAAAAATTTACAGCAGTAGTCGAAGGTAACTTCAAAAAAAAAGTTGTCACTATCACAATGCAATAGAAAATTCTTTTTAGTTGAAAAGCACACGATATTAAAGAGTCGTTGATGAGAAGAATATTTTCTTTTCTTAAACGCAAAATAGGCATTTCCTTCGAAACACTGTGAACTTCATTTGACGTCTTCGGTAATGACCGGTAAATAAACCATTTGGTCCGATAAACAAATTTTTAAATATTAGTAACATCTTGGCTGAAAATATTGAACTATGGAAGGCAGCGCCTTTACGAATTAATTTTAGAGGCCTCTCACATACTTGTAATTCAGTAACTGCCCTCCGTTTTACGCAACTGAAAGTTACTTGTCTGTTTATGATATCAATGACTTCTCAACTTATGACTGACTTCATTAATAAACAGAATGCCGGTTGAAGAATTGTTTAAGTAAATAAGTGACCCCCAAGTTTTTACTGTGCGCCTCCATGCTACTCAATCTTCTATTTCTCTATCTTTCCGAAATTTACTTCTTCCGACAACGGTCAACTTACGGCCTCTTTCACTTGTGATATCGCCACAGGAACGTTACAATCAATTTATAACTTACTAGTCACATTTCAAGGAGTCAGAACTAGCCCTAAAACATCCCAACAACCACCACCAGAACTAGCACAGTCGGAGAAATCGGCTCACGCTGCCAATAGTTCAGTGCAAACATTACCGACTAGCGAATGAAATACTCGCCCGCAGTCAACCTGATTATAAGATACTTCATCGCGCGCAGGCGACATGTTTGCTGAGGTAATGCTGCACCTGCTCTCGCGCAGTTGGGCAAACAGTCAACCTTATCGCCTGCAATCGGTACCCGCCGATGCACACAGACCGGTGATTAGGAGCATGTTCGATACTGCATGTTGTGGGGTTACGAAAGTTTTGGGGGTTGGGTATGTAATAGCTTTCACATTACTTGCTTCTTTATTGCCTTAGCACTTCCATTTCGTTTCCCTGCAGTCTCATAGGTACTTACATAACAGTTTAACTAAGGAAGATTATGGTTTAACGTCCCATCAACATCGAGGTCATTAGAGACGGAACGTAAGCTGGAAATGTTTCGAGAATGGGGAGGAGATCATCCGTGTGCTTTCAGTGAAAAACAGATATATGCCTGGAGGGATTTAAGACAATCACTGAAAACTTAAATCAGAATGTTCGTCACGGATTTGAACCGTCGTCCTCCAGAATTCGAGTCAAGTTTGTTAACCGCTGCGCCACTTCGCTCGATGGTTCAACCGAGGCCCTGTTGCAAGTCAACTGGGAAATTTGGACTATGACGAAAATAAATAACGTGTAACAGTGGCGCCACTAGGTCTTACTGCCTACAAAAGAAAGAGGGGCGTCCAGCCGATCTTGATATCTACTTCAGAGCACCAAAACACCTTCAGAAACAGTATGCACTGTCTGATCAAAAGCGCCGGGACAGTCCTGTGTAGTGGTACTGACCACGAGATGTCAGGAGAGGCCGACCTGCTGTTGTATTACGAGCGGCCGGCCGGGGTGGCCCAGCGATTCTAGGCGCTACAGTCTGGAACCGCGCGACCGCTACGGTCGCAGGTTCTAATCCTGCCTGGGGCATGGATGTGTGTGATGTCCTTAGGTTAGTTAGGTTTAAGTAGTCCTAAGTTCTAGGGGACTGATGACCTTAGAAGTTAAGTCCCATAGTGCTCAGAGCCAGTTGAACCAGTTATTACGAGTGTGAGAAAATTGTCGTCAGCAGACAAGCATTAACAGCAGAATGAGTCGGTCAGGAAATTTCAGTGACCTGGGACGTGGACTAGTCATTGGATGGAATATTAGAGAGTCTAATGGAGAATTATTGTGAAGGTGGTTCGATGAACCCTCTACCAGGCACTTAAATTTGATTTGCAGATGTAGATGTAGACGTCATCTGACACCCAAACCTACAGATGTCAGACACTCAGATTGGTACCGAAAGTTGTATGCCGACAGAATACGTCCGCAGCTCGAGGTCTAGTGGCTAGCGTTGCTGCCTTTGGATCACGGGTTCGATTCCCAGACAGGATAGGGATTTCCTCTGCCCGGGGACTGTGTGTTTGTGTTGTACTCACCCATTCATCATCATCATCATCATCATCATCATCATCATCATTCGTGACAGTGGTTCAATTGGACTGTGTAAAAATTGGGACTTCGTACGGGCGCTGAAGACCGCGCAGTTGAGCGCCTCACAAACCCATCATCATCATCATCAGCGATACAGTATTAACCAAAACTCCGATTTAGTTCATACTATGTGCTGTCGTCCAGCAGAATTGGAGTAAACGGTAATTAAAAGTAACACCAGAACTACGAAGCAGATGAAAAGCTCAGTTGTAACTAAAACCTGTTGCTTCTGGGGGGAAGTAGGTCGAGCGTTAGATTCTTTTACCAAAGGTGCCGGGTTGAAACTCCAATGACGACGAAGTTTTCTACTGTATTATTCGTGAAACTGTTATACGGAATAACGTGTTTATGGCATGTGAAAGGGCTGTTTGGAGTTTACAGCAATATTCTCTTAGCGATCTGCTTTTGTTTCGTTTCGTTGGAAGTAGTAAAACTATAGTGTACATTTGTAGTTTCACAGGATACACAATGAAAACAGAAAAATAAAGAAGCAATTGCTTCACACGTGCTGCAGTAACAGTAATAGTAATAATAATTAATAATTAACAAAATAATAAGATCAGTAATGAGTACATAATGTTCAACTAACGAAGCGAAAAGAGACTGCCAAAAGAACATCCTTTTACATGTCAGAAAAATGTTCTCTCATATAACAGTTTCACGCGTAAACAGTTAAGAAAAATTGTCATCATTGTCACCTTCTCACTGACGCGAAATCTACAATACAAATACTTACAGATACGCTTTTCCTGTGCTCCGTAGCTCTGAAGATACTTTTAATTACCGTTTACGCACGTTCTACTGGACGACAGCACGCAGCATGAACTAATTCGGTGTTTTCGTTCCTTCTCTGTCGACGAACAACGTTTGGTACAGTTTGGTGAAGCTGTGAGGACGGGGCGTGAGTCGTGCTTGGGTAGCTCAATTGGTAGAGCACTTGCCTGCGAATGGCAAAGGTCCCGAGTTCGAGTCTCGGTCCGGCACACAGTTTTAATCTGCCAGGAAGTTTCATATCAGCGCACACTCCGCTGCAGAGTTAAAATCTCATTCTGGAAACATCCTCCAGGCTGTTGCTAAGCCATGTCTCAGCCATATCCTTTCTCTCAGGAGTGCTAGTTCTGCAGGTTCGCGGGAGAGCTTCTGTAAAGTTTGGAAGGTAGGAGACGAGGTACTGGCAGAAGTGAAGCTGTGAGGACGGGGCGTGAGTCGTGCTTGGGTAGCTCAGTTGGTAGAGCATTTGCCCGCGAAAGGCAAAGTTCCCGAGTTCGAGTCTCGGTCCGGCACACTTTTTTAATCTGCCAGGAAGTTTCATATCAGCGCACACTCCGCTGCAGAGTGAAACTCTCATTCTGGGAACGTTCGGTACAGATCTGGGTGTCTGACATCTGGATGTTTGGATGTGAGAAATAAATTCATCAGGGACGCTTCTAGAGATGACCGCGTCGGATGCTGGTGATGCGGTTTGAAGTGGAAATCCGAAGGAGAGAAGGAGCCAAATCAAGACCAAGCAGACTTCATGTAGTGACGGACAGGGACAGTTGAGCACTGTGGAGGGTGCTTGTAAATAGTCGCAAGAAATCAGCGGAAGCAATCACTCGTGTGTTAAACAGTGCTGCCAGCAGGCCAGCTGGCACAATGACTGTGCGCGTATAGAGTTAAAACTAATGGGGTACAATAGTAGAGCGGCTTGTCGTAAGCCTCACATTTCTGAAGTCAATGGATGAGGTGGCGGGAGAGCGACTTCACTGGACAGTGGATGACTGGAAACGAGTGGTTCTCAGTGATGGATCATGCTATACCGTGATGGACGGGTTTGTTTTTGGCGAATGACAGGACAGCGTCACCTGCCGTAATGTGTAGTGCCAACAGTGAAGCACGGAGGAGGTGGCGTTGAAGGCGATGCAGGGTTGTTTTTCGTGGTTAGGGTGGGTGATCCCCCCATTGCGCTTAAAAATGCGCTAAATGCGGGAATCTATTAACATATTTTACAGCATTGTGTACCATTTACTGTAGGGGAACATTTTGGAGGCGATGGTCGTTTGGAACAGTTCGCTAGAGCACCCTGTCATAAAGCAACATCTATGAGGCAATCATCTGCCGTCTGTAACATTCCTGAAATGTACTAGCTTCACCAGAGTCCCGACCTAAACCTACTGTAACACCTTCTGGATGAGTTACAACGTCGAATTCACTTCAGAGGCCAGACTCAACATTACTACTATGTTTGAGGAAGTATGGGCTTCCATTCCTCCAAAGAAGTTCAGACACATTTATTATTATTGAAAGTATCCTCAGCAGAATTCATAAAGATATAGGATCCACACATCCCACTTTATGTCTGCGAATAGGTGAACAGATTGTTTTGATCATGTTGCAAGGCCACCTCTTACCTTTGATAGGAGTCGACAACTGTAAAGCGACTACTCCTGTTAAGGAAACTTGTATTAAAATCTGACCTTCTTTTATATCCTGAATGAACGCCTACGACTCGGCACAAGAAGTAACGCGAGCTTCCGTATATCATAGACTTCGATACGTGCCCTGGGTTATAGAAATGAGGAAGCAAGTAAATTTTGTAATTTTCGTCTCACTCTTAGCAGCTTATGCGTGCAAAGTCGACTGTTTGTGACGCTTCACAAACTTTATCAAGGGCTAAATGTTAAATTTCGCAACGGGTAGATCGCGGTAGTACGGTTCGACAGCACAATGACGAAATCCACTTCCCAGGGACATTCATTATGCATCAAATCTGATTAGGTATTGATTTGAAATCTAAAGCTTCAGACGAACATTTAGAGGATGCGTGAGTTCAAGGCAAGGGGGAACATTTTAAAAGCAGCTCTAATTAAGAACGTGAATTTATTACAATGATTGATAACCCACATGGAATATACGACCTTTCGTTAGATTAACAATAAAATTTACATAGTCCCTCATTTGTAGGACAGGTTTAATGTGTTTGAATATGAAGACGATTCAAATGGCTCTATGCACTATGGGACTTAACATTTGTGGTCATCAGTCCCCTAGAGTTAGAACTACTTAAACCTAACTATCCTAAGGACGTCACACAGATCCATGATCGAGGCAGGGTTCGAACCTGCGACCGTAGCAGCAGCGCGGTTCCGGACTGAAGCACCTAGAAACGCTCGGCCACAGTGGCCGGCGAATGTGAAGACGGTGTCTGTTCCTTCGGACATATCCGAAAGAACAGATATCACCTTCATATAGATAAGGCTTACTGGCCAATGATCTTCCTGAGTGCGGATACACTCACATTGCCCGAACTCTTACGGGAATCGATAGATTGCCGCGAGTAATGAGTATAGTGGGCAGGGGCACTACACATGCAGTGTATGGACAGAAGATTGGAGGTGTGGGTCCCGTCTCAGGGGGGAGCGTGTCAGACATAAGTCCCTGCAGTCACATTATTCTCTGTGTCCTCGGTGGCTCAGTCGGATAGAACGTCTGCCATGCCGAAACCGCGCTGCTGTTACAGTCGCAGGTTCGAATCCTGCCTCGGGCGTGGATGTGTGTGATGTAAGCAGGAGCTCCCGCGTTCGAGTCCCGGTCGCGGTACACATTTTCATCTGTCCCTGTTGATATTTGTCAACACCTGTAAGCAACTAAAGGTCTTGATTTCGTTGTAATTTCTTTCATGTTTAATGTGGTCTATCTCAAAGGTCATGACTTGAAAGTTAACAATGCATACAAAATGGACAATAATCCTACGTTAACATTATAATAGACACACGTAACATAGTAACAAAAATGAATAAAACGTTCTCTATCAAAATCACACTGGGGCAAAGGGTCATGATACAGAGCGGCTTATGTTGACATGTCATAGCTTTCCCACCAAATTTAGTAAATTCTGTGATTTCTGTTATATCCACCCGGAGCCTAACCGCACAGTAACCCTGAAAGAGTGGTTCGGTGTGGGGCGGCGGAGGGGTGAAATGGACTGTGGTAGTCGTCGTGGGGTTGTGAACCACTACGGCTGCGGCGGAGACGGAACCTCTCCGTCGTTTCTAGGCCCCCGGTTAACATACAATACAGTACAATACAATACAATACCCATGTCATTCTACGTGGACTCAAAATATCTCACTGCGAAATCGTTGCAAATACAGACACAGACATTCTGGCTCCCATATGTGCAAACAAATGAAAGCTATCTACTATCAAACTCTATTAACCAAACAAAATTATTTTGGCTGTATCTACAGTTCTTCTGGTCAATCCTATGGCAGCCACAACTCTGCAGTGGGCTCAACAAGTACTGGAACCAACTCATACCGCCTATTCTCCACTGTCTTGTTAAGTACAGATCGTGATTCTTGTCAGTCTCATTTTATGACATCTCAAAGTGACTTCAGTAGGAGGCCACAATTAAAGGTTTGGTATTAACAACTGCAAACTATCATCCACTACTAATGGCCAAAGAGGTTCTCTGGAATACAGTTAAATCCACATGATAGATTGCGAGCTAATTATAAATTAATTGAATAACTTTCCTTTGAGTTTAAAACTGTAAATTAATACATTCCATTGTATACATGATCTTGCACTATAAACCTAATCTTACCTAACGTTGCATCTGGTGGGTGGCTTACTTCCTTTATCTTTGTCCAATATCTGACATCTCTTCCTTTCGTCATCTCTCATAGTACATTGGGCTTCTGCTTTCTCTTAATCCAAGCTCTTCTTTTTAGTCCTCGCTTGTCATGGACAAACTACTTTCCTTACATAAATCTCGCTGCTGGTAGCGGTCCTCTCCATCATTCCTTCTCCAGTAGTGAGCACAATCGACTGTAATATTTCTGATAAAAGACAAACCCTCATCACAGGGTACAAAACTGCGAATATCACTGTGTGTAATCATACTCACTTCATCAGAAAGATTCCTCTCCACGAAATAAACTATATCGCCACGGACTCAGCACTTTCCTATCAGGTGGTAACATCAACACACAGCCCTCATAATTCAATTCAATGTCTGTGGCATAAAAGTCATTTACTTACGATTAAAAATATAAATCTTTACTTCTCACTGGCTCTCGTACATCATATCCACTTTCAGTATTTCGACCTGAGGCTACTATAAAACACCAGTCCTTTCAAGCTCTACTGAAATCGTATCAACGAGATAAAGATGAATTCAACAGGAAACTTCCCCATGCATTACACTCAAAATGAACTCACGACGAGACAAACATTTACTCACATATGAACTAACTTGGAGATCATCACATCTAATAAGGAACAGATCGTCACACTTATTGACAGAAAGCTTAAAACAAAGTACTTGGGTAAACAACCATCATGACATCGTTCTCAAAAGTTCTTAAGGTTAGATAAGTGATACCTGTTACATTACCTCTTAAGTCTAATTGTGTCAAGTTTAGCAACATTGGGATACATTGTCCTTCTTACATGGAATGGGCTCCAGTAAACACTGAAAAATTTACTGCATAGGTATTTATATTTCTTTACTTCTTGGAAAGGCAGTCAGATTGTACCAACACCTTGTGCCAACTGTCAAATCGATTTTACACAGCGGACCCTTCTGCGTTTCTCTATACCTTCTAGCTTGATCTAGTATGATTTGCCAGTTTCATAAGCTGATTATGCTTGTGTCGACAAACTGGTGCGAACTTCACCACTTTTGTAATCCTATGGGCAGGCCATTGGTTCTTGGCGACAAGCATAGTGCTATACCCTCTGAATCATGGAGCAGATCATTAAAAACATTCTGGAAATCAACGTCCCGTCGACATCGAGGACATTAGAAATTGAGCAAAAGCATGGATTATGTCAAGGATGGGGAAGGAAATAGGTCGCTTTCAGGGGAACCATCCCGGAATTGGTCTGAAGTGCTTTAGGGAAATCAATCAAAACTGAAATCGATTGTTCGAAGTTTCCATGTGTTGTATCATTCGGCCAGGAGATTCAAGTCACACTGGAGGAGAAGGACCGGGGGGGGGGGGGGGGGTGGATGGGGAGAGTTGAAGGATGTGGTGAGTGAGCCATGTACTGGCTCGTATTGACAGGTGTCTTCTCTCTCGTATCTCTGACACTCTACTTAGCAAATAGCACTGCAAGATCCTACTATTGTGTTCACCATGCTCCACCTGCCCTATTAAAGAGAGCTGCCTGCCCAGTCTCGCTCTCAAAGTGTGTTTCTCGTTTGGTGGCTTTGAGTCTTCTTGCTGTTGCTGGCCTGGATACGCGGCCACACGCTGAGCCGCTGTGGTGCACCATGCTGTCCAGACTAGCACCGTTAGAGGAGACACATTTGATGAACTGCATTTCAGGAGGCCTCGGCTTCTGCATGCTACAGTCTGAAGGCTGGGGTTAGTGATAGGCCGAATCCAGCTGTGCCTAAGGAGCTAGCAGTTGGCTACTTCGTTCACTGAACCGCCAAATGAGCGCCGAAGCAAATTAACCTGATGAGAAGCCTTTTAAAACACACACCTCCAGCTTTCCAGTGTAGCAAAGGGGAGTGGCTTGGTGTTTCCATCCATGGTCATTAGAAATCGAATCTTAGCTAACGTTTGTTTAACTTGTCAAGCTCCATTCGCACCTTCATTGTAGTGGCAGTGGAAGCTGGCTTTGGTCGTGTTTTTTTTTTATAACGATTCGAGCTTCTCTGCCAGGTATTAAAAAAAATTTAAATCACTGCCACTGGTTCAAGAAGTAGTTCTCCGTAATGTTAATAGTTCCTTTGTTTTAATATTCCCATCTTTTTAGATTTACAATAGTTTGTTCAGAATTCTGAAAAATTTTCTTGTTATCTTTTTTTATATACTCCGACTGTGTGAGTTTCATCTGTTTCCATCTTTGATGAGAATCTCTTTTAAATGTTATAGTTACCATGTATGGCTAGTTTAATTCCTGAAGGTGGAGACCCCTTGCTTCATTTATGCACATTGTCATAAATTTTTGTTGGTGCCAGTGCAGCAAGTTGTTAATTTTCATGTATTGTTTGTCAAGCCGCACGGCAATAAAACTGTGTAGATTATATTGTTTTCGTGTACCACTGGCTTCAGATGAAATAATTCTTTTATCTCTCAACCTCCACTTCCAGCACTTAGCTCTCTACCTCCTCAGTAAGTAGCTATGTAGGCGGTGCTCCCTATTCATCTCTCTTCTATTTATATACTTTCCTTGCTGAGTCACGTGCACGTCACGCCACAGGGAGGTCTTTCATCTGGAATGGGCAGTGTCAATTTAATTTTGGCTCAGGAGTTTATGTAAGGTGATCAAGAATTTTGGATTGACTGTGATAGTTCTGTGTGTTACTATCTTAGTAACAAGCAAAATAAAGTTAATTGGTTGATGTTCCATTGAGCTATAATTGTTACATTGATGTTTGATAGCATATATTAGCCAATATATTAAATACCAAGATAGCCATGCACTCGCCACATAACAGCATGAAACGAGGAATTAAAATGCACGTGGTAGAAATGACATACTGTCAGTATATTTATTTATTTATTGCCAGTATTCATCGTGTTATATGAGGTCTTCTGTTTCTTTTGTTCTTGAGTTGGCAAATTTATTTGTATTTTAACTTTGTGACCAGATATCCTTCCTGTAAAACATAGTATAAATTGTTCTAACCGTAACTTCTGCATCACCTCTGCACTCTATATCAAAAATAATTAATGCTGATTCGTTCTACAGGGATGCAGAGTCTTAATGTAATATTCAAAATGCAGAAGGAAATGCTCTAATTCTAATTGCTGTAGCGCCAGTGTACCATGACCTGAATATAATGTAACAGGGCTACTTTTGAATGTGAAATTAGCAATGTATATTGCTAACTATGGAAAGGTATAAAAATTCCCAAAAGTGATCTCAGTTATTTAATTTACCAATTTTATAAAGAAAATTAGTAACCTTAAATTATTTACATGAAGGATCATTAATGATCATTGTTGTCTTAGTGTGAAATTTGAAGTTCAGGCACTGTAACTAGTACTAAACAGTATATCATCTGTTTGTCTATATGTGAAATTTGATTTCGTTAAACTGAACTTGGAAATCTGCAATGATTAATATATCGAAACAAGAAGAAACTGTCTGTGATACACTCGATAGCCTCCCCACTAACAATCAAAATGAAAAAAAGAAGCTGTCGCATGTTAAATCTGCATTTGATTATAAATGCAACTTCTGGATTATGTGGAAAAATTACAACTGATCACTGTTTCCCAAGCACAGAAAACAGTAGTTCGCTTAGCCTCTAAAGTTCTGAAACGCTGCTCTGCTCTGACCAGATTCCTGAAATAAGTAAGAATCCAACGAGATTACTCTCCAATCCCTGGGTATATTGTGTCCATCTAGTTTTCTTCCGTTTCTGTCTGGGTTTATTGGTAGATTTAGTAACATATATCAATATCTATGTTGATTTTTGTTGTAAGATGTTGCCTTCTTCGACATGTTTAATACTTTCCTAGAGTGGTCCAGTGGTAGTTTGTTCTTGTTCATGGAGAAATGGATAGATCATGGTTTGTATCAGCTTGCCGTCTGTTTGACCACAATGTTTCTAATTCCTTAGCATCGTAATCTAGATACAGTTTTTGTGTGTCGATCCATTCGGACAGTTTTTCTCCATTGTCGTTTATATTTATGTATGCCTAGGCTGTTAAAATCGCCCACACAGAAATACGGCCTAGTCACCTTCAGTAAGCCTGGTGTTGCCCATTTAATGTTAGATGGTTTGTAGACTAATGTAGCAGTCGAGCATTTAAGTTCTATCACACTTGTACGTCGTTAATTTTCTGGCAGGTTACCTCAGTATAATCCGAGAGGCATTTTTTTTTTAAATTGTGAGTTCATGGATAGCAGAGTAGAGCACTGATATTATTTTATATTCTGCGATCGTACACCTAGGCGCTGAGTTGATGTCACCCAAATGACTTTCTCCTGGAGCTTTAACGTCGATGTTATGCTCACCATCAAATTTGCTCAGGTAATCGGATTTGCCTCTTGTCAATCCTTCTGAAATTATCTCTAAAATATGGACACCTTGTCCAGCATTTTTGTCTGTGAATTTTGAGAAGAGCTGTTATTCGACTGGACGCTCGAACTGTCAGAAGCTAGCCTAACCTTTTGCAAGTGCTTTGATTCGATGGGATATTTACAAGACTCGCAGTTCGACACACAGAAGACTGTGCTTTTCACGTGGTTGTCGGAGTCACTGACGCAATAATTTCTTCTTTTAATGTGTCATGATATGTATTCTTAGTGCACACGGCACACTGGATTCACTGGCCTGGTTAGGTTTCTACAGAACTGCGAACGATTTTGTAAGTGACATGTCAGAGTTTGAACAAAACAATTGCAGGACCTACGCTAAACAAAAAACAGACACTGCTCTGTGCCTCAGAAAAAAATCGGGTGATCAGATTTCCATGTTTCACAGAAGTGGTGTACCCTTTCAAGCCACTACCTGAACTAGAAATCAAGAGTAGGGACGTTTGGTACATCTTTGTCGCTGATCCGTACTCTAAACGCCACCTATTGCCTCTTGGGCGAAGAGTAACAACGACTCTTCATCCCCATGCCATTTTTCTTCCGCCTCCCGCCATCTGCACCACAAATTGTGTAATGCTGTACCTTTCACTGTATTTCAGGAAAAGCGGCTATTCAGGACAACGCACAGTACTGCGAATCGAAACAATCAATAACCGTCAGTTCCAGGGTAGATTCCGCGAATATCCGAGTAAGTGCCGTGAGCAGTTTGACAGCAGTGAGGCGGTATCTGCGATGCGAACAAATGGGCAACACGACGCGGTAGCCAGAAGTGATAATGCAGCAATGGAGCTCCACACTGGAAGCTGCAGCCATAAACCACTAAAATTCACCACAGTTCTTCAAAAAATCTAAAACAGCAGTTAGTGCTAGGAACAACACGTAGCTTATTGCGAATCTTTCTCTTTGTTCAACATTGATAATTTAAAACTGTAGTGTACAGTGACTAATACCTGGACACACATTGAAAGGACGTTGCCTGCGAAAGGTTTGTAACACAATAACACAGAGTCTAACATAAGAAATTTTCGCAGTACGAAAGTTGAGTAATGGACTAATCTTTTATGTAATGTATTTTGTCACTATTTTGAAAATATTTTCTTATGAATTAATGTTATTCTGTAATTTAAGTTACATATTTAAAAAAGAATTATGTAGTAACACGTAGCATACACGCTGGTCTGCTCAGGGTGATCTGCTATTGAGAACAGCCGTAGAGTATATTTGAAGTAGGGAACATTGTCCCTGGGCGTGGATGTTGACAGTGCTGTTGTAGCTGGCGCGAGCTGTTGCGCAGTAGAGTCTGCCATAAGCGCTCAGGCGTACTGTTTGTGCAGGGGTGCGGTTCTTTCCGTCCCTTTACGACGAACCTGCACCTACCTGTGAACATTATCTCAGCAGATCATCAATAGGGAAGCCGAGCGAAACCTACTGTACTTCGACGTGAAAAAGGCTGCAATTAAAGTCACTAATCTACGTTTCGGGAAAAAGTTTCCACACGAAATGAAAGGTTGGAAATTTTATCCTTAATTAATATATAATGAAACTTAGGTGAACAAGTATCACTGCCAAGCCCATGCTAGTCTTGACGCAGTCACTCACTATCCCTTTCACTCACGTTAGCAAGTTTATGGTGTTGCATTTCCCGAAAACTTAATAGCTACAAAAATACGTATTGTTTTTGGTTAAGAATGCCTGCCAAATATTAAGTCTGTCGGTACCTATTGCAGTCACAGTTTTTAGCCACCGACCTGCTCAATACGCCACGCGGAATGTATGTCTTTTCTCGTCACAAAATTCACTTAAAAATTTTACAACACTTTTGATGTATGAAACACTACTAGATCCGGCAACTTGTCATTTCCATCGGAACTACTACTACACACGTCCGAACTGTTTCGTGGCTCGACTCCTCTCTAGAATACTCTAAGTCTTCTCTACCAGCAGAGAAACGCGCGCGCGAAGAATATTGCTGTACCATTGGTCAGTTTACTCAACAGCCAATAGCAAAACAACATTCTCCCGCCTCAGTCCGCGCTTATCATCAATAGCCAATAGCAAAATAGCAAACCTAACGACTGCACTTTTTACCGACGTAATTATCTCATATGCTGAAGTTTTATTTATGCATAAAGTTATTTACTATTGTTATTTATACCTGAATTAACTTTCCCTTTACCATAAACTTACTTTACAAATCTATTCTACAAAAATCCCCTTTGTCCACATCCATACTTCTTCGAAATGTTCCCACACTAAATCCCACTACATAACTCATTAAACAATTATCTTCATATTAACCTTAAACCACACTCTCGCATCATTCATGCTGCTAAAACACATTTATAACATTGTACCTACACAAAAAGACATAATAACACTTTATGAAAATACTAGAACAGTTCATGAAAAACATTCTATCACTTTAGTGCACTCTAGTGGGCACAATCGAAACTAAATCAGTCCCCTATCCAATATTGTCCTCTATCGGCTGATACATAAATTACTAAGTAGTTCTAACCTAAATAACCAAAGGACATCACACACATACATGCCCGAGGTAGGATTCGAACCTGAGACTGTAGCGGTCGCGCGGTTTCAGACTGAAGCGCCTAGAACCACTCGGCCACACTGGCCGGCTATTAAAACTCAACAAATAATTGACACTGCTTGTTAATGGCAATGGACATCGTCGCTCAGCGAAGTCTTCACGTAAAAAGACAGTATTAATATTCAGTGATTATGAAAAAGTAATTTCAGTGTTTTAAAGATCATTGTTGATCAGAATGTTTAATTTCTTCGTGTGATCAATAATTTCGGCTGTCATTTCCAATATACGTGAAAGCGTTATGCAAAAGTTAATCATTAGTTATTTAATGAAAGTTACGCAACTAATAAGTCATATTTTGCTTCACGGAAAATATTTATTTAAGAACAAATACAATAGTAGAAATTGTGGTATCGATAGTTACGATGCCAAGGCATAGGTACAAGTTTTTAGTTTGGCACTACGACAGCAACACCGACGACAGCGCCCTCTAGCCAGCGCTGTGTAGTTCTACGAGCGCCGCTCCAGATTCTACACTTTTGTTCGCGAGCTGACGACCAACCAACATTGTTTCATCTTCATAGTGGGCGAGCGACTACAGATTTTGTCTGTGTTAGCTTTGATACATCCGACTTCGCACCTACGTGCTCATCTTTATCAAAAGTTACGTATATGTCATTGACTAATATTCTCTATTAAATGTACTTCTAAGTTAAAAGCGGTACCGAGAGACTTACCTCACCTGCTCCTACTTACTTCCTACATTCGGCCTACCCTTCAGTTTACAGGAGCAGACCCATGCGACGCCTTCCAGGCGGGATACAAAAAAAATATTTGCAGTAGGCATTACGGTAGGCTTTACGAAGCTATTTATTACACAAACAGAGCGCAAAAAAATTAGGACTCGAGCGTATATGGTTAGCGCTACTTGTTTTGCTGAGTTCACGATTAGATTTTCTTCAAGTTGCTAAGCATGGTTTTGAATCTGAGCTCAAGCCAGTGTTATTGTGACCGTTCCCGCATGATTGTCTTGCAATAATTATTACGTAAATACTTTTCCAAATTAATTAACGACCATACAATAATGTTCGCTCACACCGTAAGCTGGAGACCTCCTTCTAAAACCGTTGCAATCTAAACTAAAACATATGTAACTTTATCATCTGAAATTTCACTAACTACTTTGGGGTTTTCATCATTTGTCAAAATTCTTTCGATCGTTATTGGCTAGAAGTACTTGCGTAATAACGATTCGGTTGTAACTGATTGTATTTTTTATTTATTTTGATCTTCGCAACAAATGCTTTTTCCCACACAAAAGGGAGATTACCAACATTTGTTATCAATTATTTCAATTATCCGAAAGTATAAGTGCGTTATACGTGGCGACCTGGTGACAGAACGTTTCATAATCTTGGGATTGTCCAGTGGCCGAACTTTTCAAATTTTAGTGGTGAAATTAATTTTAGTTAGTGGAATTTTCGATCAAACAATAGAGAAAACAAAAATGCTGAAATCGACAATGCAGGCGGAGAGGTAGAAACAAAAGCGTGAGCCAAGATCGCTATTGTTTGACGGCGAGCTGACTAATGACAGTGGAATGCGTTGCTCAATAAACGTGCTAGATCTAAGCATCGTGACGATAAAACAAGGAATCGACGATTCTTACCAGCAAAATACGGAAGAGATGATCTAAGCGGGTGTAGGTCGCACCGATGAGATCGAAACGAAAACAGACACAAAATCGGTATTGAATCAGATGGTATTGCAGTTCGCATCTACCAAGAAGAAGGGAAAGGTGAAAAAAGGAATGTCTAACCATAGCTTTCGCAAGTAGGACTTTGACGAAATACGGGAGAAATTATACCGTATCAGAAAAACAAGCAATAGCTATACCTGTGAATTCAAAAAATTAAGATGTTTCTTATGGGGGCACAAAGTTATAGTGCATACTGACCATAAGGCTTTGACGTTTTTAAAAAGTTGCAGATTGTTGCACGATAGATTGCGGAGATGGGCATTATATATGAAACAATTCGATTACAAAATGTCATGTGAGGGGTGTAGACAATGGTGTTGCAAACGCATCGTCTAGCCTGGCGGGACAATTAATAAGGAAAATCCAGAGGGAATAGTGGAAGTGGTTGTAGCTCAAGGGTGTTGACGGAAAAAAGAAAATAGAAAACGTATGTAAGAAAACGCGCCGTTGGCAGAACGAAGGTTCAAATGGCTCTGAGCACTATGCGACTTAACTCCTGAGGTCATCAGTCGCCTAGAACTTAGAACTAATTAAACCTAACTAACCTAAGGACATCACACACATCCATGCTCGAGGCAGGATTCGAACCTGCGACCGTAGCGGTCGCTCGGCTCCAGACTGTAGCGCCTAGAACCGCACGGCCACTCGGGCCGTCGCAGAACGAAGTTTAGTGTGTGAAGTTGGTAAGACTGATTACTATGCCAAGACGTAGAAAGGTGAGAAATTGCGGAGATATTGTAAGATCTATCGTTGCATACTGTACCCACGAAAGAATACCGACAAGAAAGACTTGCGAGTTCAAAAATGGTTCATATGGCTCTGAGCACTATGGGACTTAACTTCAGAGGTCATCAGTCCCCTAGAGCTTAGAACTACTTAAACCGAACTAACCTAAGGACATCACACACGTTTATGCCTGAGGCAGGATTCGAACCTGCGACCGTAGCGGTCGTGCGGTTCCAGACTGTAGCTCCTAGAACCGCTCGGCCAGAGGTGTGAGTAAAGTGGCCAAAGAAGTATGACCATAGTTGATTAATTCTTTTCATTTAGCTTTTGGTCATTGTGGGACAAAAAAGTGTGTAAACAAGATAGATGAGTTAGTAAGTTAGTAAGTTTTGACAATATGAACCAGAGAGAGGCTGAGAGCATACGGACGTGTGACAGATGTCAGAAGGTGATAGTGACAAATGCAACCCATCGTGGACCTATGCAAATTATCCAACCTACAGATAATTTAGAAATACTGGAAACGTATGTTTATGGTCCATTATCCAGAACAACTGGTAATTTAGCGTACGTATTGGTCGTGCTGGTTACCATTTCAAAATTTGTGAAACTGTATATATTACGTAAAGCCACAACTAAAACAGTATTTAGTAAATTGGGAGATGATTCTTTCGTGAAGATAGGGACAGCTATATTGTTGGACAATGGAACTCGTTCACACCCAGAATTTGGAATGAAGGCATAAAGGAAAAAGTTGTAGAGATGATCACAAATCGGCCTATTACCCGTTGGGGAACCCTTCGAAGCGCTGTATGCATGAATTAGGCAGATATTTTTATACATATTGCCATAATAACCACAATGCATGGGATAAATATATTGCTGACAACGAAAAAAATTATGCACTTTGTATGGCACGAAAGTGCAAGTTTTACACGTGAGGAAATGAAGTTTGGTGCTGAATAAAAGAGTACAATAAAAGAATTGATCTATTTTCCGCCACTACACGATCTACACACTGTGCAAAAGACGAGGAAAAATGAGGAAGCGTGCTGAGGCATGAATTAAAAGACACAATGCTAACCTGAAATTTGTAAAGTTTAACATAAGGGGCATTGTCCTCCTGCAAACACGTGAAAAAACTAGTGAAGCAAAGAATGAAGTCCCTAAGTTCAGGTTTATTTACAAAGGACCACTCAAAGTTGAAAGCGTTCCTCGCCCTAATGCCTGCTGCTTGATTTACCCTCAGTTAGGTAGAAAGTCAGATGTCAGAAAAGTTGTAGATCTGAAAATGTACAGTATCAGAGCGTGAATAGGCTCAAAAATGGCTCAAATGGCTCAGAGCACTATGGGACTCAACTGCTGTGGTCATCAGTCCCCTAGAACTTAGAACTACTTAAACCTAACTAACCTAAGGACATCACACACATCCATGCCCGAGGCAGGATTCGAACCTGCGACCGTAGCAGCAGCGCGGCTCCGGACTGGAGCGCCTAGAACCGCACGGCCACCGCGGCCGGCGTGAATAGGCAAATCCTGTAAATAATCATGAGTAATTCATGTAACCAACACTTTTGACTTTTTCATTTAACATCAGCAATGCAGACACCATACTAAAAGATTATGAATAATCCTTATGTTATGTAAATATTTATCTATGTTTTGTATTGTAAATGGTTCAAATGGTTCAAATGGCTCTGAGCACTATGGGACTCAACTGCTGTGGTCGTAAGTCCCCTAGAACTTAGAACTACTTAAACCTGACTAACCTAAGGACATCACTCACATCCATGCCCGAGGCAGGATTCAAACCTGCGACCGTAGCGGTTGTGCGGTTCCAGACTGTAGCGCCTTTAAACGATTGGAAATGGTATTAGTTTTAAAGAGATGAGCGTCATTTTTTAACTTCAGATGATCTTAGACTTGTTTAAATTGAAGGCGAAAACCTAAAATAAATGTACGCTGTAATAACGTGGAATTGTGTGTTGCCTTTTAGAAGGGACAAAGACAAAAAGCTGTAAAAAAGATTGTGCTTATGGACATGGATGACTTGCAGGCACAAGGCACAAAGCTGATGAAAATGCACCAGGCAGTGCACCACTACTAACGTGTTTTGATTTCGAGAAAAGAAATGTATACATAATATTTATGTGAACTTTGTAATTTGAAAAGTGTAGTAATGGTTATAAAAAAAATCATGTGGCACAGATAATGTTAGTGCTGTGCAATGAATTTCATAAATTGTTTGAGTAATAGTAATTCAGATGCATAATACATTAGTTAATGAGAAGTGTTAGATTTAAAAAATAGACGTTGCCTTAGTTGTGGGTGATTACACAACTCATTTGCTTTGCAACGAAATGATTGACTAAAGAATACCTTACGTAATGTAAACCAAACGTACACAGGTCAGGCAGAATGTTGTGACCACATGCCAAACAGCCGGTATGTCCACCTTTTGGCACGGATAGCAGCGGTGACGCGTCACGGCATGGGAGCAATGAGGCCTTGGTGGGCCGCTGGAGGGAGTTGGCACCACATCTGCACAAAATTAACTCCCTTAAATCCTGAAAAGCTGGACGATGAGCTCTGACGTCACTGTCTATCAGATCCCAGATTTTTTCGATCGCGTTCAGATCTGGCGAAATGGGGAGCATTATCTTCTTGAAAACTGCCACTGCCGTCGGGAAACGCGACTCTCATGAAAGGGTGTACGTGGTCTGCAACCAGAGTGCGATGAGAAAAAGGTCGAAGGAGTATATAGTGGGTCTATACAGGGGCGATGTTCTTGAGGATAATATTATGGAAATGGAAGAGGATGTAGATGAAAATGAAATGGGAGATATGATACTGCGTGAAGAGTTTGACAGAGCACTGAAAGACCTGAGACGAAATAAGGTCCCGGGAGTAGACAACATTCAATTAGAACTACCGATAGCCTTGGGAGAGCCAGTCCTGACAAAACTCTACCACCTGATGAGCAAGATGTATGAGACAGGCGAAATATCCTCAGACTTCAAGAAGAATGTAATAATTCCAATCCCAAAGAAAGCAGGTGTTGACAGATGTGAAAATAACCAAACTATCAGTTTAATAAGTCACAGCTGCAAAATTCTAACGCGAATTCCTTACAGACGAATGGAAAAACTAGTAGAAGCCGACCTCGGGGAAGATCAGTTTGGATTCCGTAGAAATATTGGAACACGTGAGGCAATACTGATCCTACGACTTATCTTAGAAAAAAGATTAAGGAAAGGCATACTTACGTTTCTAGCATTTGTAGACTTAGAGAAAGCTTTTGACAATGTTGATTGGAATACTCTCTTTCAAATTCTGAATGTGGCTGGGGTAAAATACAGGGAGCGAAAGGCTATTTACAATTTGTACAGAAACCAGATGGCAGTCATAAGAGTCGAGGGGTATGAAAGGGAAGCAGTGGTCGGGAAGGGAGTGAGACAGGGTTGTAGCCTATCCACGATGTTATTCAATCTGTATGTTGAGCAAGCAATGAAGGAAACAAAAGAAAAGTTCGGAGTAGGTATTAAAATCCATGGAGTCGAAATAAAAACTTTGAGGTTCGCCGATGACATTGTAATTCTGTAAGAGACAGCAAAGGACTTGGAAGAGTAGTTGAACGGAATGGACAGTGTCTTGAAAGGAGGGTATAAGCTGAACACCAACAAATCAAAACGAGGATAATGGAATGAAGTCGAATTAAGTCGGATGATGCTGAGGTAATTAGATTAGGAAATGAGACACTTAAAGTAGTAAAGGAGTTTTGCTATTTGGAGAGCAAAATAACTGATGATGGTCGAAGTAGAGAGGATATAAAATGTAGACTGGCAATGGCAAGATAAGCGTTCCCGAAGAAGAGAAATTTGTTAACATCGAGTATAGATTTAAATGTCAGGAAGTCGTTTCTGAAAGTATTTGTATGGAGTGTAGCCATGTATGGAAGTGAAACACGGACGATAAATAGTTTAGACAAGAAGAGAATAGAAGGTTTCTAAATGTGGTGCTACAGAAGAATGCTGAAGATTAGATGGGTAGATCACATAACTAATGAGGAGGTATTGAATAGAATTGGGGAGAAGAGGAGCTTGTGGCACAACTTGACTAGAAGAAGGGATCGGTTGGTAGGACATGTTCTGAGACATCGAGGGATCACCAAGATAGTACTGGAGGGCAGCGTGGAGGGTAAAAATCGTAGAGGGAGACCAAGAGATGAATGTACTAAGCAGGTTCAGAAGGATGTAGGCTGCAGTAGGTACTGGGAGATGAAGACGCTTGCACAGGATATAGTAGCATGGAGAGCTGCATCAAACCAGTTTCATGACTGAAGACCACAACAACAACAATGTTGTAATTTTGAGTAATGGAGGGTTTATTATGTAATACAGTTTGACACTATTTTGAAAATATTTTCTTATGAATGAATATGAATATGTAATTGAAACACCACATATGCAAAATCATTATGTAATAACTTGTAGTAAACACATTTATCGTGGCAGTGGCCTTGCCGCAGTGGATACACCGGTTCCCGTCAGATCACCGAAGTTAAGCGCTGTCGGGCGTGGCTGGCACTTGATTGGGTGACCATCCAGGCCACCATGCGCTGTTGCCATTTTTCGCGGTGCACTCAGCCTCGTGATGCCAACTGCGGAGCTACTCGACCGAATAGTAGCGGCTCCGGTCACACGCCCCTCCTATCCGCATCCTAACCTGAGGATGACACGGTGGTCGGGTGCTCCCGATGGGCCACTTGTGGCCTAAAGACGGAGTGCTAAACACGTTTATCGTCAGGATGATATTCTATTGAGAACAGTCAAAGAGAATATCTGAAGAAGGGAACGTTGTCGCTGGACACGGATGCGCACAGTGTTGCTGAGTCTAGCGCGAGCTGTTGTGCAGTAGAGTCTGACAGGAGCGCTCAGGCGTAGTCATTGCTAGCGGCTTGTGGCGCAGCATATTTAAGGTACCAAACTGGAAAAATTGCATGTTACAGCCCGGCATAATAACGGTGTTAACTGGGCGCAGTGCAAAAAACGTCGAGAAGGAGTTAATATGAAAGAAGACCACTGTGAACCGAAAACTGTTTATCGGAGAGCGACACTAAAAAGAGCCTGCTGCCATGCATGTCGGCGATTATAACGTTAAGTAGCACCAGCAACCACTCACTGAAATAAGACCAGCTTGTGCTCTGTCTATAATGACCTCGATGTTGACGGGTCGACTGGACTTAAAACCCAATATAATATCAGAAAAATCTGATGATCGAACAGACCAATGTAACATGTCGACACTCTGTAGAGCATGTACGGTTACAACAGCGGTTTGTGGACGAGCATTATCCTGTTGGAAAACAACCCCTGTGTGGTGCGACGGGTTAAATATTGTTTGCGCCGTTTACAAGAGGCTACAACTATTTTTTTTAACAAACAGCGTTTGCTGCCGAATAATTTGGCTAGGGGTAGGCAGAGACGCCTGTAACTTTGACACTCCGTAGCGTCGTTGGATAATGTTTCTCGACACTGGTTCCTGTTCTAGACTTTGTCCTCAGACACTCTTTACAATCCCTTGAAATTAGTAGCAACATTTTCTAGGATACCCAGACGGAAAAAAATGGCAACGCCAAAAATAATTTATATAGAGGAATGAAATTTCTGAAATACATTTGTCTACTTAAAAGATTCAAGTGATTAATATTGCAAGATCAGAGAATAATGTAAGCACGAGATAAGACGCTTCAAGTATAAAATGGTGGTGCATTAATAGCCGGTGTAACGACCAGAATGTGGAATGCAAGATACAAAAGTCCATGCATTGCGTTTTACAGGTACTGAATGTCAGTTTGTGGGACGGAGTTCCATGCCTATTGCACTTGGTCGGTCGTTACAGGGACGGTTTATGCTGATTGTGGATGATGCTGGAGTTATCGTCCGATGATGTCCAATCTGTGCTCGATTGGAGAAAAATCTGACTATCGAGCAGACCAAGATAACATGTCGACACTCCGTAGAGCATGTAGGGTTACAACAGCGGTTTGTCGACGAGCGTTATCCTGTTGGAAAACAACCCCTGTGTGGTGTGGCGGATTGAATATTGTTTGCGCCGTTTACAAGAACCTAAAAACTGTTTTTGCGGTCAGAAAGGAAGCGATGGAGAACATACTGACCATAATTTCCAGTCTGCAAGTCCACATTATTCCCGTGCCTATTGAAAGAAAATGTTCATACTTGCTATCTACTCAGTGGGATCAGGAACTATGACTATAAATAAAAGTTTTGAGCTCTAACTGAGTAATGTGTTTAATAAAAGTTCACTCTCACATACATAATAATATTCCTGATAACAATAATATTGTCCCTATCAGAAACAGCACTTCTGGCAGCTCAGAGGCGACCTCTAAGGCAAGTTCCAATTATGATGGTCTGTCACCATGACTTCAATCATCCAAGCTAATTTCTCGCCACAAAAGTGGAAAATAATCTCGCCACTCGTCTTTGTCAACATTACGGGCGGCAAGCAAGCAGTTACTTTCGTGAAATCTGAGCTACCCAGAATGTAGTACAGTCCTCACCAGTTCACTTTCCACTTTACCGAAAACGCGTTCGGTAGGTGCCTAGCTCTGACGTCATACGAGGCAGAGGGTATGCCGGCATTTGACTGACGTGGAGCCCGCTGCTGTGGCCGAGCGGTTCTAGGCGCTTCATTCCGGAACGGCGCTGCTACTACCGTCGCAGGTCGAATCCCGCCACGGGAATGGATGTGTGTGATGTCCTTAGGTTAGTTAGTTTTAAGTAGTTCTAAGTCTAGGTGACTGATGAGCTCAGACGTTACGTCCCATAGTGCTTAGAGCCATTTGAACAAATTTGAACTGACGTGGACAGATTGATAGCTCGGTGCAAAGTGTCTCACTCGCTGCCTCTCTCGCCTTATTTATAAATGGGCACAGCGGACCGCCGAACGGAATATCTGCTATCAACCGATTTAGGCGAAGGTAGCAGCATCTAAATGACCCCTATCTCGGACACTTATTAAATAATATCTCCCTTGTGTAACAATCTTCAATCTTCCTAATTTTGATGTAATTAGATTTAAGTTGGCTTTAGTTACTGAAAAAGTTTTTCTCTGCTGCATTGAAACTTGGCCAGATAGACTTTTTAGGATGGGACCGACAGTAGAATATGACCTCTGAGCTACCTCTTTGAGTCCTTGTATTGATTGTTATTTACACTAAAGTCTTGAAACTTCGTACAGCCGTATTGCGTGATGAATGTACTCAAGCGCTATAATTAGAACTTTCTATCATAAATACAAATCATACTGTCTATTATGAATAGGGACGATTTCATTCCAACTTTAGTTTGTAGTTAATTGCTTGAAAACTATTAGAGGAATCTTAAGGGGTCACATGGTTAATGATTTTATATCAATCTGAGGCTACAAACGTATATTAATCTTTCTGTGTCTAATATTTAGCGCCTTCAATTTTTCATAAAAACGCCATTTTTTACCAAAATATTTCACCGATCAAGTTGAGACTTGTAACTTTTGATTGTGACATACATTTGCACATTCTGATCAATTTCTAGCTGCATTATTTAGCACCACTAATTTTTTCTTAAGATAATGTATTTAGTGAAACATATTCATTTAAGCACAACAGACGTCCACGCTGCCCTCTAATGAGCCCTCGCTTGAGCCCACTGAAGTCGCAAATGGCGGTGGTTTAGGGTCAGTTTAATGCACGCTACAGAGCGTCTTTCTCGAAGCTGTTCTTCAAGTAACAGATTTGTAACATTCGTTGTGTCACTGTGGTGCCAACTGCTGCTCACAGTCCGGAACCGCGCTGCTGCTACTGTCGCAGGTTCGAATCCTGCCTCGGGCATAGATGTGTGTGATGTGCTTAGGTTAGTTAGGTTTACGTAGTTCTAAGTCTAGGGGACTGATGATCTCAGATGTTAAGTCCCATAGTGCTTAGAGCCATGTTTTTTGCTGCTCACATTGCTGCTGTAGATGCAGTACAACGCGCCAGACGCATGCACCTGACACGATGGTCTTCCCTCTCGGCAGTGGCACATGGCCGTCCTGAGCTCTGTCTCCTTGCGACCTTACCTTCTCGTGACCACCACTGCCAGCAATGATTTACAGTTGCTACGTTCTTGACAAGTCTTTCTGCAGTATCGCAGAAGGAACATCCCGCTTCTCATAACTCTACTACTCGACCCTTACACGACCTTGTTCAAACTCAAAGAGGTGTTGTTAATGGCGTCTTTGTCGCCTTAAAGGCTCTCTTGACCTACGTCAAGTCACCACGTCCAATCTCAAAGGTAACTAACGCTTATGACAGTTAAAGCGTGTGTGTGAAGAAAACCTAATTTGTATCCTCATAGTGGCACTATTAGCGTTATTCTTGTGCAACTGGCGCGAAATTTGAATACGCATCATATGTCATATGTAGAAATATGCCTACCAACTTTCGTCTATGTCACGCAACTCCATCAGTGTACGTATACATTCTACATCTACATGGTTACTCTGCAATTCACACTTAAGTGCCTGGCAGAGGGTTCATAGAACCATTTTCATACTACTTCTCTACCACTCCACTCTCGGATGCAGAAGTTGCAGCATTAGAAAATTGCAGCGAAATGCAGGAAGATCTGCAGCGGATAGGCTCTTGGTGCAGGGAGTGGCAACTGACCCTTAACATAGACAAATGTAATGTATTGCGAATACATAGAAAGAAGGATCCTTTATTGTATGATTATATGATAGCGGAACAAACACTGGTAGCAGTTACTTCTGTAAAATATCTGGGAGTATGCGTGCGGAACGATTTGAAGTGGAATGATCATATAAAATTAATTGCTGGTAAGGCGAGTGCCAGGTTGAGATTCATTGGGAGAGTCCTTAGAAAATGTAGTCCATCAACAAAGGATGTTGCTTACAAAACACTCGTTCGACCTATACTTGAGTATTGCTCATCACTGTGGGATCCGTACCAGGTTGGGTTGACGGAGGAGATAGAGAAGATTCAAAGAAAAGCGGCGCGTTTCGTCACAGGGTTATTTGGTAAGCGTGATAGCGTTACGGAGATGTTTAGCAAACTCAGGTGGCAGACTCTGCAAGAGAGGCGCTCTGTATCACGGTGTAGCTTGCTGTCCAGGTTTGAAGAGGGTGCGTTTCTGGATGAGGTATCGAATGTATCGCTTCCCCGTACTTATACCTCCCGAGGAGATCACGAATGTAAAATTAGAGAGATTCGAGCGTGCACGGAGGCTTTCCGGCAGTCGTTCTTCCCGCGAACCATACGCGACTGGAACAGGAAAGGGAGGTAATGACAGTGGCACGTAAAGTGCCCTCCGCCACACATCGTTGGGTGGCTTGCGGAGTATAAATGTAGATGTAGAATGGCGCGTGGGAAAAAGGAACACCTAAATCTTTCCGTTCGGCATGGTGAAGACAATACATCACAAACTAAAAATACATCATAGTAATACATTAAAAAGCGAAAAACACGAATAATAATAAACCAGAAAATATATGACAAAAAATATTAAGGTAGGAAAACACACGGCGAATAGAGGTCTGTGGGACAACGGGCCAACTTCCAAGTTGGTGTGGCTTAGCATCTTCTGGACGCGGGAAACTTGTACCTGCCCGCAGCTCGTGGTCGTGCGGTAGCGTTCTCGCTTCCCACGCCCGGGTTCCCGGGTTCGATTCCCGGCGGGGTCAGGGATTTTCTCTGCCTCGTGATGGCTGGGTGTTGTATGATGTCCTTAGGTTAGTTAGGTTTAAGTAGTTCTAAGTTCTGGGGGACTGATGACCATAGATGTTAAGTCCCATAGTGATTTGAACCATTTGAATTGACTGTTTTCTCAGAACCTTCTAAGAGATTGTTTTGTAACTTCAATTGCTGAAATATTATGTTGCTTCTCCTCTTACAATTTGCTGTAAGTATTTCAACAACAGTAACCAGTGGCAAACAAGATTTGTGTATTTTTAGAAAGAGAATAACATTTGCTCTAAATTTAAATTTTCGTATTTCATGATCCCATGAATGAGTCTTGAGAGTTGGCAGCAAGTATTTGAATTAACACCTTTTGTTATTTGATCTCACTGAAATATCTGATAAATTGTTGATCTATTACCAGTAGTCATTTTTAAGTAATTTTATGTAAATTAACAGTTTTATCTTAATATGTCAATGTCCTGTTGGCCTCATTAATAAAATTATTTTACTGGAAAGTGTTAATTAAAGTCTTCATACGAATGATGTTCAATTCTTTGGCCTTGTCCTTTCACTTCCAGGCAACGTTATGCCAGTAGAGGGTACCACTCTCACTTTGTTGTTAAGCTTTTACGGTGACTCATTCCGGATGTTATTCTGTTTCATATTGTTCACAGTCTTCTTGGAAGGTCAAAACCAGGAACTTGTTTGGTCACATCAACGATAAGGCCCCATTTTGCAGGATGCTTCTTCGACAGCCTTCCTTCCAATCCCTCCCTTCCTCAAAAACTTGTAATTTTTCGGTGGTTTTCCGGAGAGACGTCCTCGAATTCAGTCGATCCTTGGTGTGTAAATGATGTTGAATTGGGAGATCACATTGGTTTCATGTCTTTTTTTTATTCCTTTTTTATTGTAACTTTACGTATGATGTTTGTTGGTTGTGTGCTAGCTGGGTTGTGGGTTCGCCTTCATTGAGCCACTTATGATCATCATCGATTCACTGTGCCCGACGTCAAAGTTTTTAGTGATTTGTCGCCAATGGTATAACCGAACGTGTGAGGTTATTCCCCTACACACTTCCGATAACGATAATGTCCCCATACAAAGAGGGGTCTAGGTCCTAAACTAGGTCTCAATAGATCTTAAATTCAGAAACGTGGTCGGTTTGATATCTGTTCTGCCTCATAAACGGCAGCTGATGTTAATTCAGTGTGGATACAATGTAAGAAGAAGTTACAAGCAAATCAGTAATATATCGGTAGTTTTGTTCGAGATGTATTCAGGTCCGATTCTTTTTCTCAGGACTGGAAACAGATAGAAATATGTAGTTCGTTTTAACATACGTCTTCTCTCGTTGTGAATTTGTGACAGAGGTGGCATTACTGTACAGCAAACACAACGCTAGTAGTACCGGCGTAAGAGAGGACTGTTTTAAAACGGCGCTTCGTTTCGGAACTTAAAAACGGCATCCATGTCTCATCCGTAGCCACAATCGATGAAAAGAAAGTCCCATTCATGCCGACATTACGCTTCAACACTGCCTGGTAATTACCACGCACACAGCCTTGTGGCCGTCCGTCAGCATTCGTGACACCCACCTGCAGGACACTTTGCTTATTTTCGTGTATTCGGGCGCAGATTCCACGAAAGTGCCAACTTTGGGTGCGACGTGTTCGGTGATCCTCCAAAACAACTTTCTATATTTCCTCTATCTGTTCTCAGACTGGCTGGTGCAAGGCCGAAATTGTCTTGGTTGTTGTCACATGACGTTCTGTCTTCTCTGAACTGTCACACGCATGAAAGCACGTTAGATACATCCACGACACCATAACGAAATGTCTCACTCAACTGGAGATGACTTCCAGTCGGTGTCACACCACGCAAATGAAGAAAACGAATGATTACAAGCTTTTCTTGTAATGAAAACGTCGCCATTTCAAGTATCAAAAACAGTCCTCATTATCGCCTCTGCCGCTAGAGTTCAGTGTGGCGTACAGTGCTGGGATCTCCATCACGCATTCACAACGAGTGTACGCATATTTTGAAACAAACTGCATGTTTCTATCTTTTTCCAGTCCTGAGAATAATAATTGGAGGCGTTATAATTTGCATGCACCTCGTATTAGTGCAATCACAACAGTCGAAGGTCTGTGTGTACAGCACATAGCTGTGAAGAGCATTCCCAAGCGCGTGCTGATATACTTTCCTTCGAGTGGAAAGTACTGCGTACTCGTCGTGTCTCTAAAATAAAAAAAAAAGAAAACGTTCCTCCGTCGAAATATTTGTCCTTTAAAGATTTTGCTATCACAAGGACGACACAATGAGTGCAATGTGGAAAAAGGCTAAGATGGGATTGACGCAGAGACTTCCCACTAACTTCTTAGGGAAACAGTGAGAGATTACGGACCACTATCACTGACTTCCGTCTATCGTAGGACCTTTGAGCATTTTCTACGTTCAGACATTGACATTCCTGGCCGAAAATAAGTTTCTCTCAACGAATCAGCTCGGATTAAGGAAAAACCACATCTAGGAAAACACAGATTGCTTTTTTCATAAAAGATATTTTGCAGACAAGAGATACAGATGATCAGCCACATTCCCTCTTCCTTTATTCCCAAACGTGTTCGACTCTGCAACATATTGTGACTACTTGTCTTACCAAATACCTAGAGTTGCCCTCCACCAAAACTACGCTTCGGTAGGTTTGGTACAGTACATAAATGACTTAGCAAATGGTAGGACTACCGGTAGTACAGGTAGCATTGGCAGAGAAAGAAACATAAATAAATATTTGAGAGAGGAACTGAGAGACGACGACATCCTTTTATTTATTTAATTGTTTTGCACATAATTAGAACCACACATCGTTCACTGCTAGTCTACTGCGTATTTCATCATATCCTTACTAAATATAAATTGGGCTATGTAAGTAATAAATATTATCTGCTCTCGTAACTTCTGCGCTTTTGCATAAACAAAGCTACTACTTTTAATGCAAGTACAGTTTACATGCACAAACACAAAAAAATCTATGTAGTTACTCCTTTAATTTTTTACTCAGTAGGATGTTCTTCACCACAAACAAAGACAAGGGTTTTCTGTTATTATTGATAAGTGTGAAAGTTTTTTGACGATGACAGAAGTATTGAAACGGTGTTTTCGTTTTGCGTTTTATTTTTAGTCTTACCTTTCTTGGAAAAAATGCCTTTTCTAGCGCTGAATGATAAATCTGTATTTTGTTTTACTAAAATATTCCTCCATTTCACGTTGCAAATCAAACGTTTTCCAATAAAACCTCAATAAAGCATTGAAAGTTTCAATTTTGCTATGAAATTTTTTATTTTTAAGCAAAAGACAGGAGAATGACTACACTATATGATCAAAAGCCTCCGGACACCCCCAAAAACATACGTTATTCATATTAGGTGCATCGTACTGCCACCTACTGCAAGGTACTCCATATCAGCGACCTCAGTAGTCATTAGACGTAGTGAGATAGCAGAATGGGGCGCTCCGTGGAACTCACGGGCTTTGAACGTGGTCAGGTGGTCGGATGTCACTTGTGACATACTTCTGTACACAAGATTTCCACACTCCTAAAAATCCATAGGTCCACTGTTTTCGGTGTGATAGTGAAGTGGAAACGTGAGGGGACACGTACAGCACAAAAGCGTACAGACCAACCTCGTCTATTGGCTGACAGAGACCGCCGACACTTGAAGACGGTTGTAATGTGTAATAGGCAAACACCTATCCAGACCATCATACAGGAATTCCAAACTGCATCAGGATCCACTGCAAGTACCATGATAGTTAGGCACAAGGAGAGAAAAATTGGATTTCATGGTCGAACGGCTGATCGTAATCCACACATCACGCCGATAAATGCCAAACGACGCCTTGCTTGGTGTAAGGAGGGTAAACATTGGACGATTGAACAGTGGAAAAACGTTGTGTGGAATGACGAATCACCATACCCAATGTGGCGATCCGATGGTAGGATGTGGGTATGGCGAATGCCCGGTTAACGTAGTCAGCCAGTGTGTGTAGTGCCAACAGAAAGAATTCGGACGTGGTGGTGTTATGATGTGATCGTGTTTTTCATGGAGGGGGCTTGCACACGTTCTTGTTTTGCGTGGCACTATCTCAGCACAAGCTTACATTGATGTTTTAAGCACCTCCCTGCTTCCCACTGTTGAAGAGCAATTCGGGGATGGCGATTGCATTTTTCAACACGAGCACCTGTTCATAATGCACGGCCTGTGGCGGAGTGTGTTTATCAGTAACATCCCTGTAATGGACTGACCTGCATAGATGGTTCAAATGGCTCTGAGCACTATGGGACTTAACATCTATGGTCATCAGTCCCCTAGAACTTAGAACTACTTAAACCTAACTAAACTAAGGACAGCACACAACACCCAGCCATCACGAGGCAGAGAAAATCCCTGACCCCGCCGGGAATCGAACCCGGGAACCCGGGCGTGGGAAGCGAGAACGCTACCGCACGACCACGAGATGCGGGCGGACCTGCATAGAGTCCTGACCTGAATCCTATAGGACACCTTTGGGATGTTTTGGAAGGCCGACTTCGTACCAGGCCTCACTGACCGACATCGATACCTCTCCTCAGTGTAGCACTCCGTGAAAAGTGTGGTGCCATTCCCCAAGAAACCTTCCAGCACTTGATTGAACGTACGCCTGCGAGACTGGAAGCTGTCACCAAGGCTAAGGGTGGGCCAACACCGTATTGAATTTCAGCATTACCGATGAAGATCGCCAGGAACTTGTAAGTCATTTTCAGCTAGGTGTCCGGATACTTTTGACCACATATTGTTTGTAGAACAAAAATGTTACGTAGGGTGCACGGTCCTTTATAATGTATATCCTCAGTTTTCAGATGGTTCACCACTTCCAGTATCTAGGGAAACCTAGTAAGTCACTGATCGCATATGCAACGAAAGCGATCGAAGTGGGGTAACGCCCAGCAGATATACAACGCACCTAACGTACAGGTTAACTTACCAAAACTTCTAGCGAAACTACCGTAGCCTTAAGTTACTAACAATAGTCTAAGCTTGTTTGCAACAGTTTTACAGCTTTCAAATATGTGAGTGGCTAAAAGAATATTTGAAAAATAGAGCCCATGGAGCTACGTTGGACGTCGAATGCTCCACAGAAACGATAGTACTACGCCAAGACAGAATAATAGTACCTCTAATGTTTTCGTTACACATGAACGATTTATCGGATATGATGAGCAGCACTATGACATGTTTCGCCGGCGTTACTCTTGTGAACACTGAGTTTCCTCGTTGGACTACCATAAAGAACAGCGGAGAGACTCGGAGAACCTATCAGAGACTTCGACACCCATTCAGCTGAGTGATGCCTCGCGGCTGCTCTAGCGCTTGAGGCCAAGCAGCCCTACCTTAGGGATGTCGAAGGGGTGCGTTAACTTGCTCAACAAAGGTGTGTGGGTGCCACCGAAGGCGTTGCCGAACTGAAGGGTCTTAGATAGACCCTTTGCCGTTTTATTCAACCACATGTCACAGGATGGCGCGAAACAGGATGCCACAAAAAGCATGAACACACATTGCTGCTTCATATTACGTTCAAATTTCGTGGAATGGATTTGAACGATGCCTAGTGGTTCCACCCAGTATATCAGAGCAAAAATTGCGGATTCGCTGCATTCCAAAAGCCTCAGATACCGTCCAGTATGGTTGCAGCCCCACGATGTCCATAGAGTGGAGTGTCAGCAGCGTCGAGCTTTCGCAAGGGTTGAATAATCCAGAGGGTGTCAGCAGCGCCGAACGTTGTCGAGGACAGCGACTTGTTGCTCATCACATTTCTAAGTATCGTTTTTGATTGCGAAATGTGTGTAAATCAACGTCCCTTGCGGAGGGGTGGTTTCATTTCCTTCTGAGGTTTTATTGCGTCGATTCTGAGCGGTGGTGCGGCTGAAATGTTTTCCTCCACTATCAATAGGAAAACCGCGTGATCTAACCTCCATCACAGAGGCGCCAATAGAAGGGCGGGTAAGAAGTGTGCTGGTGATGACCTCCCCATCGAATGACATGTCCACAATGGCATTGGGTGGAATTATGGTGAAACTTGGTGCCAGTGTGATATCATTAACCCACCATACACTTCACAAGCATTTCTGAGGTGTGGCCTTTTTTTCGTATGTGTCGACAGCTTGCTGTTTGCAGCGCCGCCGAGCCTGAGGGTGACGTCACACGGTGCCACACTTTTGCACCAATACAGAGGAAGGCTGTAGGCACCTTTGAGTCAAATTTCAAACTTATTGGTCGCAGTCGAAGACACTTATAGGGCTTCGTAAAAGTGATAGTTCTTTTATAGTATGTGTGTCTCAAAATCAAAATGAATAAACCTAATAAACTGAAGAATTATTATGCAAGGAAGTTAATATTGGAGTTAATGATTTTTTGTTTACAATTCAATCATGCTTATTACGCTGAAGAATAGTGTATCTTCTGCAAATGTACTTCAATTTAACTATGCCAACTTTACTATCCAAAGACAATAAAACAAATAAGTGATGTTAATAATTAATTAGCGCTATGCTACTTCTTTAAAGACACACTAATTCGTTTCGTCCACTTACACCATATTTGTGTATCGCAATATAAAAACGATCAAAGCAAAGAAAGATCTGGTACAAGTTACAGGTTAGAAACTACACACTTTGATACAATGAACAAAGCACGTTACCAATGTGAACACAGTATTTCGCGAACCTCTTCCTCACTCCAATCCGCTGTACAGTACTTCGCTCTTATCCATTAAGCGGCTGCAGTGGGGTGGTGTACGTGACAAACAAACGATGCGCGCGAAAGTTCAAAGCTGTACTTTCGGAAGGTCATAACTGTCTATTATCAGAATTATGGTCGAAATTTTCACGCGGGATCGATTGTTGCGGCTGATGTCTTGCTAGTGAGCTTTTTTCTCCTTAAAATATGATATCAATTTGGTGATGTTTCCTTATTAGATTTGTTGGAAGGGTCCTGGACAAATGCAGTGCATGTGTAAATGAAATCACGTGCAAGACACTAGTGCGACTAATTCCGTAGTATTGTCCCAGTGTCTGAAGTCTTTGTATAGCAGGTATTTCGGCAGACATCTAACGAATTCAGATTCGCGCTGCTGGGAACTTAAGATGTCGGTATAGCCCACAGGAAAGAGTAGCAGAAATGCTCGGGGAAATTAAACGGTAAAGTTCTCACGGAACCCTGTTGGATAAATTTTGATAACTCATATTCGAAGAAGACTCTGCGATCATTATGCTACCATCATCGTAGATCACGAGTAGGGATCGTAAAATAAAAGAAGAGAGATCAGGGTACGAATACAGGCTTGTAGGCACTGACTTTTCCATCGTCCAATACGCGAATGGAAACAGAAGAGAAACCGATAATAATATTGGCAGGATCAGGATGTACACCCTACGTCGTGGCTTGCGGAATATATAAGTCGATGTAGATATACGAGAGTAATCCAAAAAGTAAGGTCTCCTATTTTTTTATAAGGAAATAGACTCGTTTATTTCTACAATATTGGCAGGATCAGGATGTACACCCTCCGTCGTGGCTTGCGGAATATGTAAGTCGATGTAGATATACGAGAGTAATCCAAAAAGTAAGGTCTATTTTTTATAAGGAAATAGACTCGTTTATTTCTACAATGGTTTACATCAGTTTACAGCTTAAACATTTAGCTATTTTTCGACGTAATCACCATTTCTGTCGATGCATTTTTGTAGACGCTGTGGCAGTTTTTATATTCCCATGTCATACCAACTCGCCGCCATGGTGTTCAGAAAGTTATGAACGTCTTCTTTCACCTCGTCGTCGGAGCTGAATCGCTTTCCAGCCAAATATTTTTACTCATGGAACAGCTGATAGTCACTGGGCGCCAAGTCAGGACTATAGAGTGGGCGGGTGATTATGTTCCACTGAAACTGTTGCAAGAGAGCAACGGTTCACCGAGAGATGTGTGGGCGAGCGTTGTCATGGAGAATGTGTATGCCCTTGCTCAACATTCCTCTTCTCCGGTTCTGAATTGCCCGTTTGAATTTTTTCAGAGTCTCACAGTACCTGTCAGCGTAAATGGTTGGCCTGAGCAGTTTGACCCACTGTCTCCTCAGAAAGCCGGCCGGTGTGGCCGTGCGGTTCCAGGCGCTTCAGTCTGGAGCCGCGTGACCGCTACGGTCGCAGGTTCGGAATCTGCCTCGGGCATGGATGTGTGTGATGTCCTTAGGTTAGTTATGTTTAAGTAGTTCTAAGTTCTAGGGGACTGATGACCACATATGTTAAGTCCCATAGTGCTCAGAGCCATTTGAACCATTCTCCTCCGAAATTGACGGTCTCCCGCTCCTTTGTTCGTCGTGAATTTCGGTCCTATGCAAACTCTCTACACAACTTACGAACATTTTTGACATCCATGCACGACTCACCATACACTTCCGTCAATTGGCGATGGATTTCAATCGTCACAGTGCCCTTTGCGTTCAAAAACCGAATAACTGCTCGCAATTCGCCCTTGGCGGTAACATCCAACGGGAGCTCCATTCCCTACGGCCGCCAAGACTGAGCGCCTCAGCGCGGCGTGCGCATGTTTACACACAGCGCGTGAAACACTCTTCATAACAGTGTGACCAACTGCCACACAGAGTTCTGTACTTATAAAAAATAGGAGACCTTACTTTTGGGATTACCCTCGTAGAGGAGGCAGCGGCTAAAGCTCTCGACTCACACTTGAAAGCCAATGAGTTGAAGCCTCGGTCCGGTGTGTCAGACTTATAGTTTCCGTCTTTTCCTTAAATTGTTTAAACTGAACGCCAATATGATTCCCTGGTCGAGACCGAGTTAATACGTAGCGTGTCTCCTACGTTACCGACATCCTGTGAATGCTGTGCCTTCCCTCCGGGTCTCGCGCATCACTGAGCTAGTTAGCATTTGTGTTCCATGCAGGCTGGACACACTAATTCCATGTCGTATATTTTGTGGGTCTGTCATGTCCATGCTGAGCTTTTTAACATTTCACTTCCTTCAAGTCGATGCAAGTTAAAAATGGTTACCCGCACGGGATTAGCCGATCGGTCTAAGGGACTGCAGTCATGGACTGTGCGGCTGGTCCCGGCGGAGGTTCGAGTCCTCCCTCGGGCGTGTTTGTCCTTAGGATAATTTAGGTTAAGTAGTGTGTAAGCTTAGGGACTGATGACCTTAGCAGCTAAGTCCCATAAGATTTCACACACATTTGAACATTTAAAAATGGTTCAAATGGCTCTGAGCACTATGGGACTTAACATCTGAGGTCATCAGTCCCCTAGAACTTAGAATTACTTAAACCTAACTAACGTAAGGACATCACACACATCCATGCCCGAGGCAGCATTCGAACCTGCCACAGTAGCGGTCTCGCGGTTCCAGACTGAAGCGCCAAGAACCGCTCGGCCACTCCGGCCGGCCCGATGCAAGTTACTATGTTTAATTACCTTAACTTTTTGTCTACAATTTTTATTTCAATTCGTTGTACTTTGTGCTGTATTTGATTTCGATGTATCATGGATTCGGAAGATAGTGCACAAGCTGAAGTGTGTAAAGTGATGACAAATAAGTGACTGTGCGTCCATACTTCAGTGTAAGTAAGAATAGGATTAAATGGTTCAGGTGAAGAAACAAGAGAATATACTAAAAATATCATTCTACAAGATTTTAAGCAACTAGAAGTAGCGCCAACATCCTTCACTGAAGTTATTAGAATTATAAGAATTATAAAAACCAAAATCTCACGCGGTGTTGATGGGATTTCAAACAGAATTCTGAGATGTTGTTCCAACTTAGTGAGTAATGTCCATAGCGACATTTGTAATGCATCAGTGGCATAGGGAATTTTTACAGAGACGTTAAAATATGCAGTTGTCAGATCTCTTCGTAAGAAACGAGACAAGATAGACTTAGTTATCGTCCAGTTTCCTTAATGACATTTTCTCCAAAACATTCTAAAAAGTAATGTAGTCGAGAGCAGTCTGACACTCAAGTACAAACAATTTACTTACCATATCACAGTTTGGATTCCAGAAGGATAGCTCGACTGAGAATGTTATTTATACATTCACGCAACAAATATTACATGCATTGAATAATAAAATATCGCCATTTGATTTTTTTGTGATCTTAACGCGTTTGATTGTGTAGATCATGTTAGCTTCTCAGGAAAACTTAAGTTTTATGGGTTACACACAGCTGGTTTGAATCACATTTAACAAACAGGATGTAAAACGTTGTGCTGAATAATTTAAACAATGTTAGAAGGGTAGAAAATTTTAATGAATGGGAAGATATCGCAAAGGAAATGTCACAAGATGCAATTTTGGGTTCACTCCTCTTCCTTATATATATATGAATGACCTTCCACTTAATTTCCAATTAGCGAAATCACTACTTTTGCAGAAAGTACAAGTGTTATATGTTAATAAACGCCGCTTAGGGATAGACCAACAGAAGTGATTGTAAGTGAGGTTTTCCAAAGAATTATTAAGTAGTTATCAGAAAATTGACTCACCCTACTTTAAATATATATATATATATATATATATATATATATATATATATATAATGTGAGAAGGAGTCAATACGTACGGCAGAATACTACAAATTTTTGGGTGTATATAGTGCTGAAAACTTGAACTGGAAGAAGCACATTACTGAGCTTCTCAACCAATTATATTCATCTACTTTTGCACTTCATATAAATGCTAATCTTGGAAGCAAACGAATTAACCTATTTTGCATATTTCCACTCAAAAATATCTTACGGAATAATTTTTCGGAGTATGTCACCACTTAAAAAGAAAGTAATTATTGCACAAAAGCGAGCAGTAAGAATAAAATGTGGAGTTCACGCACACACATCGAGTATGTACCTCTTCAAAGAGCTAGGCACCTTAACTGCGCCGTCTCACTACGTATACTCTCTAATGAAATTCGTCGTAGATAATCCATCTCAGTTTGAGAGGAGCAGTGAGGTCCATTCCTACAACACTAGAAGGAAAAATAAACTTAATTGTCTATTATTAGAGCTGCCAGTACCTCAGAAAGAAGTTCAGAATGAAGCAAGAAATATCTTTCCTCACTTTCCCATTAATATAAAATGTCTGTCTGGTAGCAAATCTAACCTAAAACGTTTTCTCCTGGGCTATGCCTTCTATTCCAAAGATGAATAATGATGAATTTCTCTTTAAATACAGGTATCCTGTAAAAATAATAAAGTGTTGTTAAGTGAGTTGAATGATAGGAATAAAGAAAGTCGTGTTTTTGCTCATGGTAGCACTAAACACGCATATATATCCTGTAACCTGACTCGTTCCGCATATGTTCGAAGAAATAATCGTTCAAATGATCTACGGAACATGTAACTTACTATTTAGGCGCTTACATGACATCAATTATCTTCATACATTAGCGACACACTCACCAGACAAAATGTTAGGATCCCCATAAAAGAGCACACTGGTTGTCGAAATGGTACCAGACGTTGACCTCCCATGGCTGACCTAATTGAAGTGTTGAGTACATGCCAGGTGGCTTCAGGAAAGGTTGCGAGAAGGGTCGACGTGAAGATGTAACAGAAAAGAGCTATCGTATTTGGACGTACCCATGACAACACCGTGAAGGAAGTTGCCCTTTCCTTGGTCTACCATTGCGGAGTGTTCTGCGTGTCTGCAAGGAATGACGTGACACTAGCAACTATGTAACGTGGTATAAGGACAGTGGTCGTAAGAAGATTTTGACCGACAGGTTCTGGGCACAAATGTCACCCTATGTGACCGACAATTGCATACAAATCCGACACGAATTGTTACTATCAGTGAACGTAGGTCCATCTCAACCAGTTCAAAAAATGGTTCTGAGCACTGTGGGACTTAACATCTGAGGTCATCAGTCCCCTAGACGTAGAACTAGTTAAACCTAACTAACCTAAGGACATCACACACATCCATGCCCGAGGCAGGATTCGAACCTGCGACCGTAGCGGTCGCGTGGTTCCAGACTGAAGCACCTAGAACCGCTCGGCTACAGCGGCCGGCCATCTCAACCAGTATCCGACTGAACGTTGCGATAAGAACTGCATGCAATTGACATTTGGAATCGAGGACCTCGAAGGACCACAACGGCACGTAAAGCTGCGCTTGGCCGGCTGGTGTAGCCGAGCGGTTCTAGGCGCTACAGTCTGGAACCGCGCGACAGTTACGGTCGCAGGTTCGAATCCTGCCTCGGGCATGGATGTGTGTGATGTCCTTAGGTTACTTAGGTTTAAGTAGTTCTAAGTTCTAGGGGACTGATGACCACAGCAGTTAAGTCCCATAGTGCTCAGAGCCATTTGAAAGCTGCGCTTGTTCTTTGGACCGAACAACATGGAAAGTGCATGGTAGTCGAGTGAAGATGCGTAGTGCGGTCCGATGATGTGTCCAAAATGACAGCAGACCTGTTCAGAGGTGTGCACGTACACATTCCTTGTTTGACTAATTCTTCGGTGCACATAGCACCTCGCTAAATCACCTGATCTTATTCCATAAATTATGTCTGCTACTGTTTGGAACGCCTTGTGAAGCGTAGCAATCAACGTGCTCGCCATTTGACAACTCTGTGGAATCTAATCATCAGTGTCTGGCTTCAGCTGGTTATCTAACACCTGAAGAAAACTATGAACATTCATCTTCGCCAAACAGAGACACTATCAAGTCGGTATTAAGTGTTCCTGAGGCTGATTAATTTTTAGTCCAGTGTGATCAATAGTCCAGTGTGATCACTATCGTTTTTAGTATTCTGTACTTCGGTTGGTAAAAACATAACCCTTACAGAATCACTTTGTTGTCCGTCTGTGGGTCTATCCGTCTATTAAAAGCCCTTTTTCTCAGGCACAGGTAAACGTATCAAGCTGAAATTTGCCTCATACTAAGGTCTATCGTCCCTTGGTGTTGTAGAAAATTGAAGCTTCTAAGTCAGTGCAGTCGAAAGATATGGCCATTTGTGCCACTATGTTGATTCTCGCAAACTCACTCACCAAAACCTGTAGTGTACTTCCCGTCGCCATAGAATCACGAAATTTGGCAAGAAGCAACATTCACAGTAGAAGTGGAGGAAAAAATGAAAAACTGTTAATTTGTAATTGTTTTACTCGAAGTAGTTTTTTTTGTCATTTGTTATTTGTCTGTCTGTTTCTCATTCCCGCTTCTATGACCCCTTTTCTCATGGACGAATGGGCGTATTAGATCTAAACCGATGTCACATACTAAAGGTCCATAGACCTTATGGACCACTGGCGGTTTAAAAAATTTCAGCTTCCAAATTCAATGAAATCGAAAGAAACCGCCATTTGTGTTACATATTTTGATACTCGCAAACTCACTCATCACAACCTATAGGGTACTTCCCGTTGACGTATAATCATTAAATTTGGCAGGAAACAAGGTTTCACTATACAACTAAAGGATAAAATAGGATAATTATTGATACGAAAAAAATATTTCATTTGTCATTTGTTATCCGAGTACAAACTTCAGGCATCCTCGAAAGTCTTGCCGGCACTGATGTCGATAACAGGCAAAAATCGTCGAGATCCTAGATTCCCGGGACAGATGAACTGAGTTCGTACGAAATCCTCAGAGCACCTTGTCAATTTATTTATTTGCGAACAGTAATTCAGTTGACACTGGGAGACAGTGAATTACTGGAAATTACTAATTTTCATAAAATTTCTGAATAAAAATAATTATTTCTAGCATGTAGTTTAGAGAATACTCTGAAACCTGCTAAACACAGTGGGTGTGCTTTTAATTTTTGCTTAACCACACATGTTTCGAAGCGTCTCTGTCGTCTTGTATGGAACTCATTTTTATTTCCGAAGCTGAATCATTTCAAGCTCGACCTTTGAGGAACAGCCCGCTGTTATGTATTTTGTCATCTTATACATCGTTGGTGTGTTTTGTACTATGTACCTTTACATATTGTTTATTTATAGCTTTTCTTGCTTCACTGCGGTCACGCATCACAAAACCCAATAATAAAACGAACTTAAAAAGAATGATGGCAACACACTCATCGAGAGATGTTATGGTATTGCAGTACCAATTGGCAAGAATTAATTACCTTGATTTGGGAATGCTACGTCCTGCAATGCGCCGCCAATTACATGTAATGGATTGCAGCGAACATTCTACTGGAATGATTCTGATGCAGTGGTTCTACGGCAGACACTCTGGGACACGCGTGGACAACTTGTACGTTCACATGAAACTGGCAGCGCACGGTCAGTATCCTCGGGTATCTGTGAAGGGCGTGCCACGTGTGTCGTTGACGTCGAGATCCCGTAATATGATCGGCGAACTGACGGTGAGCACCAACTATTCGTCCCTTTTGTTTTTCGGATGTTTACAAATGAAATTATAATGCTCACATTTTTTCATCAGAGCCCGTAAATTGTAGATATGAAAATATTGCAAATCAAGAAAATGTCTGGATCACGTAACAGCTGATATACTGCTGGACAGCCAAAAATTTGTCCGCAGCTCATGGTCGTGCGGTAGCGTTCTCGTTTCCCACGCCCGGGTTCCCGGGTTCGATTCCCGGCGGGGTCAGGGATTTTCTCTGCCTCGTGATGACTGGGTGTTGTGTGATGTCCTTAGGTTAGTTACGTTCAAGTAGTTCTAAGTTCTAGGGGACTGATGACCGAAGATGTTAAGTCCCATAGTGCTCAGAGCCCAGCCGAAAGTTTCAGACAGTGTGCAGAAGTAGTCAGAAACCTACTTGAGAAACAGACAGTAACGTGTTGCCTATGGTAACGCAAAAACGTCATGGGAGCGTATTCTTTCGGCAGTGTCACAATGGTAAGTCTTGACTCATTAATGTTCTCTTTGTATAGCGTCGGTTCTGTCTTCCTGTAAATACGCACATCAAAAAAGTTTTGCGTCACTTCGGTTCCGAGAGTTCCGGAACCTGTACAGAAAATTGGAATAGAGATCATCATAAACATCATTTCCGCCCTTTTTATTGCTCATGAAAACCACACATTGTATGCTGTACCACCATACAGCGAGACCTTCAGAGGTGGTGGTCCAGATTGCTGCGCACACCGGTACCTCTAATACCCAGTAGCACTTCCTCTTGCGTTGATACATGCCTGTATTCGTCGTGGCACACTACCCACAAGTTCATCAAGGCACTGTTGGTCCAGATTGTCTCACTCCTCAACGGCGATTCGGCGTAGATCCCTCAGAGTCGTTGGTGGGCCACGTCGTCCGTAAACAGTCCTTTTCAATCTATCCCAAGCATGTCCGATGTCCCTGTGACTAAACAACGCAAGCTAGCATTTTTCATGAAACAAGTACATCTCCACTGTCGAAACTGGGCCGGGTACGTCAGCGTGACGTCACGGGAAAGTATCTCAGTGCTGAATCTAATGTTTTGGGCTAGATAAAATGGTGGACATCGGCTTCAAGTTTGGGAGGTAATTACATCTCCCTTCTAGTTTTTACCTTCATGTTTATGCGTAAATGATGAGTTCTATTCTTTTGTGTTTATCGCGATAATTTACCCTTTTTTTATAAGGTCAATAAAATTTTCAAGGTGTGTTCTACGTTTAAAATCTGTTTGTTCGTTGAGAATGTCTTCTGGATATTTTTCTATATGAGTGTAAATTTCTACTTCCTCCCAAATGTTCACTGTATATCCTTTAGATACTTTGTGTAGAATTTTTACAGCATCTTAAATATTTTCTGCTTTAGGTTCCTGGGTTTTTAAAGGCAAGTAAAATGTGGATTTGTTGCTTTCGCAGTTTCGTGTGTTTCCTTTAACTTAGATTCCGAAAGTCCTTCCTGTTTGTCCAAAATATATATATATGTATATATACGCTCCTGGAAATTGAAATAAGAACACCGTGAATTCATTGTCCCAGGAAGGGGAAACTTTAGTGACACATTCCTGGGGTCAGATACATCACATGATCACACTGACAGAACCACAGGCACATAGACACAGGCAACAGAGCATGCACAATGTCGGCACTAGTACAGTGTATATCCACCTTTCGCAGCAATGCAGGCTGCTATTCTCCCATGGAGACGATCGTAGAGATGCTGGATGTAGTCCTGTGGAACGGCTTGCCATGCCATTTCCACCTGGCGCCTCAGTTGGACCAGCGTTCGTGCTGGACGTGCAGACCGCGTGAGACGACGCTTCATCCTGTCCCAAACATGCTCAATGGGGGACAGATCCGGAGATCTTGCTGGCCAGGGTAGTTGACTTACACCTTCTAGAGCACGTTGGGTGGCACGGGATACATGCGGACGTGCATTGTCCTGTTGGAACAGCAAGTTCCCTTGCCGGTCTAGGAATGGTAGAACGACGGGTTCGATGACGGTTTGGATGTACCGTGCACTATTCAGTGTCCCCTCGACGATCACCAGTGGTGTACGGCCAGTGTAGGAGATCGCTCCCCACACCATGATGCCGGGTGTTGGCCCTGTGTGCCTCGGTCGTATGCAGTCCTGATTGTGGCGCTCACCTGCACGGCGCCAAACAAGCATACGACCATCATTGGCACCAAGGCAGAAGCGACTCTCATCGCTGAAGACGACACGTCTCCATTCGTCCCTCCATTCACGCCTGTCGCGACACCACTGGAGGCGGGCTGCACGATGTTGGGGCGTGAGCGGAAGACGGCCTAACGGTGTGCGGGACCGTAGCCCAGCTTCATGGAGACGGTTGCGAATGGTCCTCGCCGATACCCCAGGAGCAACAGTGTCCCTAATTTGCTGGGAAGTGGCAGTGCGGTCCCCTACGGCACTGCGTAGGATCCTACGGTCTTGGCGTGCATCCGTGCGTCGCTGCGGTCCGGTCCCAGGTCGACGGGCACGTGCACCTTCCGCCGACCACTGGCGACAACATCGATGTACTGTGGAGACCTCACGCGCCACGTGTTGAGCAATTCGGCGGTACGTCCACCCGGCCTCCCGCATGCCCACTATACGCCCTCGCTCAAAGTCCGTCAACTGCACATACGGTTCACGTCCACGCTGTCGCGGCATGCTACCAGTGTTAAAGACTGCGATGGAGCTCCGTATGCCACGGCAAACTGGCTGACACTGACGGCGGCGGTGCACAAATGCTGCGCAGCTAGCGCCATTCGACGGCCAACACCGCGGTTCCTGGTGTGTCCGCTGTGCCGTGCGTGTGATCATTGCTTGTACAGCCCTCTCGCAGTGTCCGGAGCAAGTATGGTGGGTCTGACACACCGGTGTCAATGTGTTCTTTTTTCCATTTCCAGAAGTGTACATATATATATATATATATATATATATATATATATATATATATATATATATATATATATAAAATCGTCACATTAAAGTCTGTGGATTCCTGGATTAAGAGAAATAGAGATCTATTTTGTTGATGATATTTTGGTCTTCAAGTTGTTATTCGTACAGAACGCAAATTTTATTTTTGTCTTCTGGAACAAGTTGTAAATCTGTGAGGTAATATAAGGAGGTTTATTTGTAATTTTTTCTTCTCTTTTGAATATTATTTCTCTACATATTACGTCTGTTTTTGCTTTGTATGCCGTTCATACAGTTTTAGCGGTATTTTGGGGTTGAAATCAATTCGTTGCGCTATGTGTTGTGGTGTTTTTATTTCATTTTGTACCTCATTACTATCGAGAATTAAATTTAAAATTCGATTAATCATTGATTATGCGAATTTTGGTGAGAAGAATTTTTATTTATGATATTGTCAGTCATAATAGCTTTTCTACATATTTCAGATTGGTAGTGGCTGTTATTGTTGCTTATTTTCCGGTCTAAAAAGTTTATGGATTTGTTTCGCTATATTTCCACTATAAATTTTATGTTAGGTGTAAGTTGTTAGCTGATGGATCATCCCCATCCCCATCTACTACTAGTATTGTGTCATCAACATATCAGTGGTAATATATAATTTTTTTTAGAATTGGCCAATTTGAAATGAAGATTTTCTGTTCCAATGTATTAATACATTTGTCTGCTAAGATGCCTGAGGTACAATTTCCCATAGCTACTACACCTAATTAAGAATAAATTTTAATTTCAAATTCAAATAGTTTTGAGATAAAATAAGTTGTAATAGAAATATTATTTCGTTCAGCTTTGATGACAGATACTTTTCTGTTGAGTAGGAGGTTTCTCTTTATGATTTCTATTGTTTCTGATACTGGTGTATTTGTATGTAAGTTGGTTACGTCAAATGAAACGAATTTTCCTGCTTGGGGTATTTGTATGTCTTTTATGTTCTAGGCTAATACTCGGAAGTTTTTTAAGATGTATTTTTCGTCATATCTGTAGATAGTCATTAGTTTATTAACTTTTTTTGCTTGAAGCAAAACTATACAATAATACCTATAATAAACAATGAAGTTACTCTCTGCTGTACCTTCTAGGTAAGAGAGTAATACCTACACCTGTGAGCCAAAACGATATGACAACCTCCACAATAACGTATTGGCGCTCATTTTTAACATAGTACAGCAGCCATCGTGCGTGGCATGGATTCAAGATGTCTTTGGTGGGTTTCCGGTAGTATGCGTTACCATAGGTCTCCGGAAAGCGATGGAGAACGTACTGTTCATAATCTTCAGTCCACAGGTACACTATTCGGCTAACCGAAACTGAAATGAAGTACTCCACCTCTCTAATAATAATGCAGAGGAGTCAGGAACTTCGACGCTGAATATAAACCTACTTTCGATTAACGAAGCAATGTTCAAATGGTTCAAATGACTCTGAGCACTATGGGACTTAACTTCTAAGTTCATCAGTCCCCTAGAACTTAGAACTATTTAAATCTAACTAACCTAAGGACATCACACACATCCAAGCCCGAGGCATTATTCGAACCTGCGACGGTAGCGGTCGCGCGGTTCCAGACTGTAGCGCCTAGAACCACTCGGCCACCCCTGCCAGCGACGCTATGTTCTCATCAATGTTAACACACAAGTATTAATTTTTGCAAATCATTAAAGCTCGCCCTATCGTACTCATCGCTTGACACTGTTCAGAGATGATTTCTAGTCACAATTCCAAGTATTTTTGCTCGCCATGAAAGTGGACAATAATCTCAGCCACGCAGTTTCCGACGAGGGGCGTTCAGTGATAACCAACACTTTTTCTTCTCGACCAATTTCGGTTAAAAAAATTCGTAATTTGTTGTGGGACATCTTGGAATATTCCTACTTCAGTTTCTATAGTTCATGACGTTCTAAGTGGTGGTGGCGCTTTATGTAGCCTTCAGAATGGCGTCTGTAACGGAGATGCGTCCCAAGCAGAGAGCAGTCATTAAGTTTCTTTTTGTGGAAAACCAGAGCATCGCAGATATTCATAGGCGCTTGCAGGATGTCTACGGAAACATGATAGTGAACAAAAGCACGGTGAGTCGTCGGGCGATGCGTCTGTCATCATCGCAACAAGGTCGCGAGAAAATGTCCGATCTCCCGCTTGCCAGCCGGCCGCACGCACCTGACTCCTGCAATGTTGAGAAGTACGGACACTCATTCGAGGTGATCGATGGAGCACAACCAAGCACGTGCTGCTCAACTGGACACCTCTGTAGTTATTACTGGCACACTCGTCCAGCAGTTGGGGTAGTCAAAGATGTGCACTCGCTAGGTTCCACGCCTTCTGACGTCCATATGTTTGACCCAATGGAAATGGAAATGAGCGTTTAGCGTCGTTGTCCGGGAGGTCCCTTACGGGGCAGGTCCGGCCGCCTTGGTGCAGGTCTTATTACATTCGACGCCACATTGGGTGACCTGCGCGCCAGATGGGGATGAAATGATGATGAAGACAACACAACATCCAGTCCCCGAGCGGAGAAAACCTCCGACCCAGCCGGGAATCGAGCCCGGGCCCCTTAGGATGGCAGTCCTTCATGCTGACCATTCAGCTATCGGGGCGGACAGACCCAATGAAAGATGAATTCCGTAGGAAGAAGTAAGTGGATGATGGGGAGGTTATTGATGCAGCAAGACATTGACTCCGACGTTTACCATTAGAGTGCTGTCTTGTGAGCATACAGGCCCTCACAGTAAAGTGGTGTACGGCCGTTACTTTGAACGGAGATTATATTGAAAAATAGGGTTTTGTAGGCAAAGAGTAGGGACTAATAAGGAGTATTGGGATCCTGAATGAAACTAACCTGTTTTTAAAAAAGTGTTGGAAATTGTTGCATTACTTGTTGAACGCCATGCGCATAATACAGCGGGCGGCGTTAGGAATAGAACATCGAAAACGAAACCTGGGCTTGCATGTGAATCATTAGTCCAATTAGTTCACATTTGCGTTGGATAAGCGCGATCTCTCATTCGACGGAAAGACAATTACGTCAGTTGTCGTTAACGCCATCCAAAACTAAGCGGACAGGAACACGAACAGAATCACGGCACATTCTGTAGTGGAGCGTAAAACATCCCGTATGACTGACGACAATCCAATAACCTCTAGAGTGCAGACACGTCGGTCTTTATGTACTCTCGGTGCGGACGGCGATCGAAACACCTGCTGTTAGACAGCTTCCAATGCCAGCAGCAGAGCCCAGCCAGCACCCTTTTCGACTACAAAATTACTTATGTCATTGTTAGTTGCAGACTGATAACGCTCCAAATTTTTCTCGAAGTAAATCTGTACTCTTTTTATATTGTATAAAATTATCAGCCTGATAACTCTTCAATTTTGACTTCCAGAATTTTTCAAACGGAACCAAGTGGAGAGAGTGACCTGTGAACAGCTTCTTTTCTAATTTTTGTATCTTTATTAAATACATTATTATCTTGAAAATTACTACAGTTTCATTCCTACAAATATGAAATACAGTGCTGTCATTTTAGCTTAATAGCTTAATTACAAAGGTTCGTTAATCAGACGCATTTGTACAGCTTTTCGCTTAAAAGTAGGTTTTAAATTAATAAACAAAAGAAAAAGAAGTAGCTTCATGAAAAGCTCTACGGAATGTCTTCATAACATACTGAACCTGATTCTAAAGTAGAACATTCTAACTTTAATAATATGTGCTTCTGAAATTTCGCAAAATGCAGATTTCTGAAAAAACTAATTAACAGATCATGCTGAGACTCACAACATTTGACATGTTCATAGTTTTACATAGTCTGGCGAAGCCTGGTAATAGTGGTTAAACATTTAATTTGAGTTTATTGAACAGTTCTTTGTTCGCTGCTGTGTAAGTACACTCTGGCACTCTTTATGTACGGGTACATCTGGCTTACGTATGGGCTGACACTTCGCTCACAACTCCAGGCAACATTGGCTTCGGTCATCAGCTTGAGGCTGTTATCAATGGGCACCACTATGGGGAGCTGGACGGGGCGATCCTAGGGGCGTCCAGCATGTCCCCTCCTGACGTTGGTCACTCACTCGAGGTCAAGTGGTAGGCCGTTCCAGGGTGTGGTGAGCAGCGAAAGACTGTCTGATGGGTCGATGGAAGGGCCTCCCCGGTTCGTCAGGTTTTGGTACTATCCGTGGCTGATGAAGTCCCTGAGCCAGATGAAGTCGCTCGCCTTGTTCCAGAGGAATCTTCTCGGCCTGAAAGGTCTGTGGTATCACAGAGTGTGGGGTTACTGGTACTTGAGAGCTCCAACGTTAGGCGCTTAATGGAGCGCCTTATGGATATAGCTGCGGAGGAGGGGAAGGAATTCAATGTGCACTCCGTGTGCGTACTAGGAGGATTCATTCCAGATGTGAAACGGGTGCTTCTGGATAGCATGAAGAACACAGGGTGCAGCCATCTGCGGGTGGTGGCTCATGTTGGTACTAACGATGTGTGTCCCTTGGAATTGGAAAAGATTCTCTCTGGTTTCGGGTGGCTATCTGAAGTAGTAAAGACTGGCAGTGTTGCTCGCGGAATGAAGGTGGAGCTCACCATCCGAAGTATCGTCGACAGAACAGACTCTGATCCTTTGGTACAGAGCCGAGAGGACGGTCTGAATCAGTTGCTCAGACGGTTCTGCGGCTATGTAGATTACAGATTCCTCGACTTGCACCATAGGGTGGTGGGTTTCCATCTTCCGCTAAATAGGTCTAGAGTCCATTATACGGAACAAGCGACTACACGGGTAATGGGGGCTCTGTGGACGGGACTGGGCGGCTTTTCAGATTAGAGGGTCTCAGGAAGGTTCAGTAAGGGCTTCAGTTTCTAAGGATGCAAGACGAACACAGGAACAGCGTAGATATAGGAACAGTCAATATTGTAGCTGTAAACTGTCGTAGCTCTGTTGGAAAAGAACCAGACCTCCAAGCGCTAATAGAAAGCACTGAATGTCAAATCCTTTTATCTATGAAAGCTGGCTAAAGCCGGAAATTTTTACAAAGGTCCTAAACGTGTTCAGAAATGATACATTAAATACGTTTGGTGGTAGAGTGTTTACTGCTGTCAGGAGTAGTTTACCTTGTAGTGAAATTGAAGTACAGTTCCTATGAAATTGTATGAGTAGAGACTATAGTTGAGAAGCGGAATAACTTAATAGCTGGTTCCACAGTTGAAAGACAACTTGAGTGTCATTTCAAACAGGTAGTCCACTCATCCGATTATAGTTGGCTGTGACTTCAAGCTACCCTCAATACGTTGGCGAAAATACGTGTTTGAAGCCTTAGGCATAAAACGTCGCCCGAAGTCATACTGAATGGCTTCTCAGAAAATTATTTTACACAGATAGTTCAGCATCCCACTCGAAGTGCTTCCGAAAACATACTTCACCTCTTAGCAACAAATAATCTTGACCGAATAAGGAACATCATGACGGATACAGGGATTAGTCAACACAAGCTTGTTCTAGCTGGACAGAATACCGTAACATCCAAACACACCAAGAATAAAACATCGATTTAAAAATGCAATTAAAAATTCGGTTGAAATCTTCCTAACAGACGTCTCCATTACTTGCAATGTAAGTGAGCATAGACCAGATATGTTTTCAATTCAAAGAAATAGTATCGACGGCAGTTGAGAGATATACACCAAATAATTTAACAAGAGATGGTACTGAATCCCCCGGGTCAAAACAGTACTGCAGAAACAGCGAAAAAAGCGTACCATTTTTTTTTTAATGCAAAATTTCCAAGACTGGCTAAGTTTTACAGAAGCTCGAAAGTAAGCACGATCTTCAATGCGAGACACTTTTGATAGTTTCCACAGCGAAACAGTCTCGAAATCTGACAGAAATCCCAAAGAGATGCCGGTCATATGTAAAGTACACCAATGACAAGACGCACTCAATACCTTCACTGTACGATACAATAGTCAGAGCCATTAAAGCAGAGCTACTAAAAACGGTTTTCCGAAATTCCTTCACAAAAGAAGACGAAGTAAATATTCCAGAACTCGAATCAAGAACAACGGCCAACATGAGTAATAAGAAGTAGATATCCTTTGTGTATCGAAACAGCTTAAAACACTTAAGAAAGGCAAAGCTTCCGGTCCAGATTGTGTACCAGTCGGGTTCCTTCCAGAGTATGCTGATAAGATAGCTCCATATTTAATAATTATGTAAAATTGCTCGCTTGTAGAAAGATCCGTACCAATAGACTGGAAAATTACTCAAGTCACACTAATACCCAAAAAAGGGAGGTAGGAGTCATCCGCTGAACTACAGGCCCGTATCACCAACGTCAGTCTCCAGTAGGATTTTGGAATGCATACCGTGCTCCAATATTATGAATCACCTAAAGGAAAACGATTTATTGACAAATAGCCAACACGAATTAAGAAAATATCGTTCTCGCGAAGCACAACTAGCTCTTTATTCTTACGAAGTAATGAGTGCTATCGACAGGGGACATCAAATTGATTCCATGTTTTTAGATTTACAGTAGGCGTTTGCCATCATTTCCCACAAGCGACTTCTAATTAAATTACGTGCCTGTAAAGTGTCTTCTCAGTTTTGTGACTCGATTCGTGATTTATGGTCAGAAATGTCACAGTTCATAATAGTTAACGGAAAGTTACAGAGTAGAACAAAAGTAATATCTGGCGTTCACCAAGGAAGTGTTACAGGCTTCTTTGTGCCTGATCTACATAAACGATTTAGGAGACAATCTGAATAGTCCTATTACATTGTCTGCATAGTGCAAAAAGTGGGTAATTGATTCTAAATCATGAACAGTGTGAAGTCAACCGCATGAGCACTAAAAAGAAGCCACTAAATTTCAGTCACACGATAAAACACACAAATAAAAAGACTGTAAATTCAGCTAAATACTTCGGGATTAAATTATGAATAACTTAAGTTGTAACAATCACTTCTGTAATATTGTGGGGAAGGCAAGCCAAAGATTGCAATTTATTGGTAGATCACTTAGAAAATGTAACAGATCTACTAAAGATACTGCTTACAATTCGCCTGTCGGCCCTCTTCCGAAGTATTTGCTGTGTGGTGTGGGGTTCACATCAGATAGGACTGACGGAGGACATAGAAAAAGTTCAAAGAAGGGCAGCTCATTTCGTATTACCGCGAAATACGGGAGAGAGAGCCACGGATATGATCCATGAATTGGGATGGCAGTCATTAAAAATAAGGCTTTATTCGCTGTGGCAGGATCTTCTCATGAAATTTCAATCACCAACTTTCTCCTCGAAGCGTATAAACATTTTTTTGTCGCCCACCTACGTAAGGAGAAATGACCATTATAATACAATAATAGAAATCAGAGCCTGCACAGGAAGATTTAGGTTCTACCTAGGTTTTACCTGTGCGCTGTTTGAGAATGGAACAGAAAGAAGTAGCTTAAAGGTGGTTCGATGAACCCTCTGCCAGTCACTTAATTGTAATGCAGAGTAGTCATGTAGGTGCAGATTTTTGTTACGATGAATCTGGTGTGTAGAAGGCTAGCATTTCTTGCATTTTATTGCGTCGCACCCGGTGGACGCAATGTTGCGCAATATTGCGTAGCATGCATGTAAATGGCAGCCAGGCAGCCCTTGCCGCCCGTGTTCGTTCACTCATTTCGTTGATTGGTGTCCCAATTATGTTGTGGAGCACAGAACTGACATTGCAATTCATAGACGAATTGCATACTAATCATTGTTGGTGGGATGTATCTTCTGCAGAGTACAGAAATCACGGTGTAAAACATGAAACATAAAATACTGAAGTGTTTGATCGACAAATACAACGTATCAGTGGTGGAAATTAAAAAAAATTTACGCTGAAAGCACAGTTTGGGTGCAAGTACAGTAAAATGAAGAACTTAACAAGTGGAACACCACCAGTGAAGTGTAGTTCGTTTGGCTGTGAACCTTTATCACTTTTCTTGCCTGTTGTGGGATCCAGAGGAAGCAGAAATACTGACGAAAGCACGGAGGATGATCAAGTAAGTTAAACAATTTATTTTTAAGAGCATTTTACGTGTAATTTGGTATATCACGCAACCTTTTACAAATGAGTAGTGAAGTAATAAGTTTTTCGATTGAGTAGTTACTGCTGGTGGATATATTAAACAGTGAAAAACAGTGCACACAATAACGTATCTGTTTTTGGTAACATTAAAAGTACAAGAAGCAGGTACGTTGTTTCATTCGTTTTCATTTTGCCACTGCACTAAACCGTCGTCTGATACAAAGTATTCGCGAAATTCATTCCATATTTCTTTCGCATCGTTCGCCGGTCTCCTTGAAATATTTTGTACGAAGACAAGTGCCTCACATGGTGAAACTTCAGATCTCCACGATCCTGGTATTAAGCTCCCGTCAGTATCTCCTGCATCCATAGAACCAAGGGTAGCGTATACATTCCTCGATGATGTACTTCTTCGAAGGAAGTTTTGCAAATAGGCACAAGCAAGAGCCACCGTTTCTACTTTCGTAGGATCCAAATCGATGGTTTTTAAAAGAACTCGGAATTTTGAACTCCATATCCCAAACACGTCGTCAATAATTCGTCGAGCCCGCCTCAAGCGATAGCTGAATACTCTTTCTGGTGGTGTTAAACTGTTATTATGACCAGGAAAAGCTTGAAGATAAAAAAGGCGCCATTCGCAACAAACTTATAAGAAACATTAATTTCTCTTTTCTTGGTGGTAAAGACTGAGGTAAATGCATCCGTCCGTTAATCACATCATGGTATAGTGATGGGTAATACAACACTCCTCTGTCCGATATACGTCTCTGACACCCTGTATCTAGGTATTAAAATTATGATTATCATGAGAAACCGCCAGCACTACGTTAATTCGAAGTCTTTTGTAGTTCAAATACGAGCTACCACTTCCATCACATTCTGCAAATTGAATGTGTCTCACATCAACACTCCCATTATAGCTAGGATAATTCCACCTAGTCGAAAATCCTTCAGCTAGACGTAGATAATCAGCACTTGTTCTAGATCTCTGTAAAAAAAAAAAAGAAAGGGCCATTTAACCACATGACCGTGTAGTACTATTAGAGATAATTTCATGTGATGCTAGATTCAGGTGAACTAAAAATGATAAAAGTTAATAACTTGTTCATTAATGCAGATAAAAAAATCAGTAGTGTCATATCTCAACGAGGAATTTTAAACTTTAAGCACAGGGTGGAAGTATGTACCGGAATTATGGATTCAGGTTAAAGGAATAATTGACCATGCACTGGATAAATATGTGCCCAGTAGGGCCCTACATGGTATGCAATCACTGTAAAGAAACTTGTAAAGAGACAGAGATTACTGCATAATAGATGTAAAAAAAAGCGTAGGGCTATAGACAGAGAGATGTCAAATGAAACACATTTGGCTGTCAAGAGACCAATGCGTGAAACCTTCAGTGACTACCGTAGCAGAATATTGTAAAAATGATCTTTCACAAAATCCAATGAAATTCTGGCCGTGTATAAAGGCTCTATCAGCACCAAAGTTAGTGTCTAGTTCCTAGTGACTGAGACGGAAACTGAAAGTGGTGGTAGCAAAGCAAAAACTAAAATGCTTAACTCTGTTTTCAAATGTACCTTTACTAAGGCAAACACAGGAGTATTGACCCAATTTAATCCTCGTGCCACTGAAAAGATGAGTGACATCAGTATTAGTGCTAGTGTTGTTGAGAAATAGCTCAAATCGTTAAAACTGAACAAAACTCCATATCCCAATGGAATCCCTATCAGATTCTGTACTGAGTTTGCGGCTGAGTTAGACCCTCATCTAACTATACCCTATCGTAGATTCCTCGAATAAAAACCCGTGTCCAATAATTGAAGAAAAGCTCAGGTAACACCCGTCCACACGGAGGATAGTAGAAGAGATCCACGAAACTACCAATATCTTTGACCTCGATTTCTTTCAGACGCTAGGCGCTACAGTCCGGAACCGCGCGACCGCTATGGTCGCAGGTTCGAATCCTGCCTCGGGCATGGATGTGTGTGATGTCCTTAGGTTAGTTGGGTTTAAGTAGTTCTAAGTTCCATAGTGCTCAGAGCCATTGGGACCATTTGAACGGTTTATCTTGATTTTCCGAGAAACATTTGACTCAAATTATTGTCAAAAGTACGATCATATCGGGTATCAAGCGAAATTTATTACTCGATTAAGGACTTTTTGATATGGAGGACACAGCCTGTTATCTTGCATGGAGCGTCATCGTCAGATATAGAGGTAACTTCGGGTATGCCCCAGGAAAATGCGTTGTGGTCCTTGCTGTTCATGTTCTGTGTTAATGACCGTACTTTACTACTAACCTCAGAGTTTTTGCAGATGATACAGTTATCTGTAAAGAAGTACTATCTGAAAGAAACTGCATGAACATTCAATCAGATGATGATAAAATTTCAAAGTGGTGCGAAGATTGACAACTTGCTTTAAATATTCAGAAACATAAAATTGTGCACTTCACAACGACGAAAGAACGTAGACTCCTATGACTATAATATCAATGTGTCACAGCTGGAATCGGTCAACTCGTACAAATACTTTGGTATAACATTCTGTACGGATACAAAATTGAATGATCACACAGTCTCGGTTGTGTGTAAAGCAGGTGGTAGACTTCAGTTTATTGGTAGAATAATGAGGAAATGTAGTCAACCTACAAAGGAGATTGCGTACAAATCACTCGTGCGACCAGTTCTAGAATATAGCTCAAGTGTGAGTGACCTGTAGCAAATAGAACTAACAGGCAATATTGAACATATACAGAGAAGGGCAGCACGAATGGTCACAAGTCTGGTCAACCCGCTGAGAATCTTACAGTGATGCTGTCTCTTTCCTGACTTTTTTGAGGTGACTGCGATTTATAGTACCTACCTACTGCTGGCATGTTCACAGTTTGTATTCTTGATTATTGTGTGTGACATACGTTTATTTGTTCTAGCGGATATCATCAGTTATTAATTTTGCTCTTAAATGCTCCTTACCATCAGATATTTCTTGCTATAATCATTCGATTCTTTGTGCAAGGACCAAATTGCTCCCTGTAATTTATCTTCTGAGTCTGCTAAGATTATCTGATCATCTGTAAACAGGAGTGTGTTTATAACTTTATTACTATACTTATAATACTGGGCTTCTTTATTCTACCATGCCTTTATGACGTCGTCTATGTATATATTAAAGAATGTGGGTGATAAAGTACACCCTAGTCTCACTTCTTGACAGATGTTTCCCGCAAACGGACATCCTTTTTATACTTTGATTTTGTTGCACATATAAATATTTTGAATTGCACTTATTAGATGCAGGGGTGTACCATCCTTTTCTAAAATTTACCATAATTTAACACTATTGACTTCATCAAAAACTTTCTCATAGTTCAATAAAGGCTATGTACGTGAGATGATGGCGTTCTCTGTGTTTTTCAATAATTTCGCCGACTGGAACAACACTGGCTAAGCAACATCTTCCCATCCGAAACCCAGTCTGTTCTTCAGTAAGAAACGTTTCCGAAAGTACCTTTAGTCTATTTGTTATTAGTTTTTCATATGTCTGATACCCAGAGTTCATCGATCCCCTTCTTTTAAAAAAAATAATGGGGTAACAACTACTGTTTGCCAATCCTGTGATACGTTGCTGTATTCCAACAAGTATTTGCAGAACTCAGTTGTTTTGTGAGTAATGACTCAGAAGCATATTTAAATATACTGAAGAACCAAAGAAACTGGTACAACTGGCTAATATCGTGTAGGGTCTCGCGGGACAATAACAAAAATATGTAGTTTGGGCGCGAAAGACTTTTTTAAATGATTGAGCTTTGGATGTCACGTTGAATTGAATTGAAATTATTTTTGAGTTTATGCTTTTAATAACTGGCTGATTAATAAAGATTAATATGAGCAGGCTTTTTGTTCACGTTAGTTACTATAGTATGAGTCAGTTTAGAAACAAATTGCATTTAATTTCAAAATTCAAATAATATTTTTATATTTTGCCTCGGCTACTTTTTTTACAAGCATGAGTTCTTTGTTATTATTTACAACTGCCCACACACGCGAGAGAATTGTTCTTACCGCCGTTAACAAATAATTGAAGTCCGAGTCTCTGATCTTGGCGAGTAACTGAAAATAAAAATCTTAAAAACTGTGTTTTCTTCCACTGCGTCAGGCGGCTGTGGAAAACATTTGTTATATTATGAGTGAGCGATCTCTTCGCTTCCGCTAAATTCGTGAATTAAAATTGCCACGTAATGGCGTCTGTTGCTGCAGCGGAGGCTGCCACTGTTGTGCTGAAAATTACTTAGAATACTAATTTTAAAAAGGAAGCCGACATGATACAGGGTTCGCCTTCTACAAATAAAATTAAACTATTATATTATTAAATTAGTATCACAAATGAGCTTACATTCATTGGCAACTAACAAACATGTCCGACCTCTACCACATCAGGCAAGAGAGAGAGAAAAAGATAGTTGAAGAAAAATTGAACTCCGTTCTTCTTCACATTAAACTTACATTGATTGTCTTGTATATAATTAGTAATCTTTGCGCTCAAAATTTGAAATTAACATTTTATGTAATAATATTACAAATGAGAAATTTGTGCCGCCTGTGCGGGCAGTATCGCACTCAGTATAATATTTCGCATCGAGATAAAAGCTCTCGTCCATATTAATTCTTTTTAATATTTAAGTTCGAGTTTTTTTTTTCAATATTTTCACTGGGGACGGCACAAGGGCCCCAGCGAGCACGCAGAAGTGCCACAACACGACGTGGTAAGAACTCGACTAATGTTTGAAGGAGTGCTGGAGAGAATTGACACCATGAATCCTGCAGGGCTGTCCATAAATCCGTAAGAGTACGAGAGGTTGTAGATCTCTTCTGAGTAACACGTAGCAAGGCATCCCAGATATGCTCAATAATGTTCGTGTCTGTTTGGTGGCCAACTGAAGTGTTTAAACTCAGAAGACTGTTCCTGGAGCGACTCTGTAGAAATTCTAGGCGTATGGGGTGTCGCATTGTTCTGCTGGAATTGTCAAAGTCCATCGGAATGCACAATGGACATGAGTGGATGCAGGTGATCAGATAGGATGCTTACGTACGTGTCACCTGTCAGAGTCGTATCTAGACGTATCAGGGGTCCCATATCACTCCAACTGCACATGTTCGACACCATTACAAAGCGCGTCCACCAGCTTGAACAGTCCCCTGCTGACATACGGGGTCCATGGATCCATGTCTCCATCCCCGTACACGTCCATCCGCTCGATACAATTTGAAACGAGACTCGTCCGATCAGGCAACATGTTTCCAATCATCAACACGCCAGGTGTTGAAGGGCCCAGGTAAGACGTAAAGTTTTGTGTTGTGCAGTCATCAAGGGTACACGAGTGGGCCTTCGGCTCTGAAAGCCCATATCGATGATGTTCCGTTGAATGGTTCGCGCGCTGATACTTGTTGATGACCTAGCATTGAAATATGCGGCAATTTGCGGAAGGGTTGCACTTCTGTCACATTGATCGATTCTCTTCAGTCATCGTTGGTCCCATTCTTGAAGGATCTTTTTCTGGCCACAGCGATGTCGGAGAGTTGATGTATTCTGTCAACTTCTTCTTGGGTCTGTTTTTTAATGGTGGTTTTGTTGTTATACAGTGGGATTCTTAGTTTTGATATTACCAACAAAGTGATCAGTACTAACATCAAATTCTCTGTAGACTCTGGTGTCTTCTATTAATGGAATGGCTTTCTCATTATCAATAACATAGTCCATTACAGATCTAGTTTCCCTAGCACTCCACTTATTTTATGAATATCTTAATGGGGAGGGGGGTGAATATTTGTTACCCTTACGTGGTTAAAGACAGAAAAATCTTTTAACTGATCTCCACTATCTACTTTCTCCATGTGGCCCTATTACTCCTTTAATGGTAGATTTGCCTGTCCCCGTACTGAAGCCTCCAGCAATTATTTTTGCTCTAGGTATTCTATTAATCGTTATCTGTATATATTCGTAGGTTGCATGCGTTTCTCCTCTCTTGCCCTCCTTGTGCTCCTCTGATGCATCCACACCAATTACATCACCAGCTTCCCAAATCTTTAACCTTAAATGTGTCAGTCTTCATTTATGAATGTATATGATTGCAATCATTATCTACGGGTACTTTTGATCTTAGCTGCAACTCCAGCTTTTGCTCGTTCAGTTCTATGTACTCCACTGTATATGATAATAGAATCATTAATTTCTTTAGACGCTTGCAATTTTTTCTTTGTTTCTGATGTTACAGATATATCAATTTTTGTAGTGTTGAATTCCCTTGTTAGTTGTTGTTCTTTAGTGCTCATTCCTCCACCATTCCATGTGGCCATTTTCAAAATTTCCCTACTCCTTTCATTCTTAACTTTTTCCTCTACTTTGGTCGTCATCAAAAGATCAATCCGTTTTTCTACTTGATTTTTGTGAGTAATGTTGTAATTCCCCTGTAGCCAGGGTAACTAGGTGGTGGGGCTGCCACCTTTGTTTAGGTGTCCCAGCACACCTGTTTTTTTTATGGATTGTCTTGTCATTCGATGGTTGCCTTTGCTACGGCTATCTACATCTACGTCTACATGGATACTCTGCAAATCACATTTGAGTGCCTGGCAGAGGTTTTATCGAACCACCTTCACAATAACTGTCTATTATTCCACTCTTGAACATTGTGCGGAAAGAACCAACACCAATATCTTTCCGTGCGAACTCTGATTTTCCTCATTTTATTGTGATGATCGCTTCTCCCTGTGTAGCTCGGCGTCAATGAAATATTTTCGCATTCGGGAGAGAAAGTTGGTGATTGAAATTTCATGAGAAGATCCCGCCGCAACGAGAAACGCCTTTTATTTAATGGTGTCCACCCCAAATCATGCGTTATGTCCGTGACACTCTCTGCCCTATTTCTCGATAGTACAAAATGTGCTGCTCTTCTTTGAACTTCTCGATGTACTCCGTTAATCCTATTTGGTAAGGAACCCACACCGTGCAGCAGTACTCCATAAGAGTAGATCTGTTGCATCTTCTAATTGTTCTGCCAATAAGTCGCAGTCTTTGGTTCGTCTTAACCACAACATTTTCTACGTGTTCTTTCCAGTTTAAGTTGTTTGTAATTGTAATTCGTTGAATTTATGGCCTTCAGATTTGATAGAATTATCGTACAACCGAAGTTTAATGGATTTATTTCAGCATTCGCATGGATGCCCTCACACTTTTCATTATTTAGGGTCAATTTCAAATTTTCGCACCATACAAGTATCTTTTCTAAATCGTTTTGCAATTTGTTTTGATCGTATGATGACATTACTAGACAATAAACGACAGCATCATCTGCAAACAACCTAAGATGGTTGCTGAGATTGTCTCCTAAATCGTTTACGCAGAGAAGGAACAGCAGAGGGCCTGAAATACTACCTTGGGCCACGCCAGAAATCACTTCTGTTTTACTCGACGATTTTCCGTCAGTTACTATGAACTGTGATTTCTCTGACAGGAAATCACGAATCCAGTCGCAAAATTGAGGCGATATAACATAAGCACCCAATTTGATTTCAAGCCGCTTGTGAGGTACAAAGTCAAAAACCATCTGGAAATCTACAAATATGGAATTAATTTGAAACCACTTGTCAACAGCACTCATTTCTTCGTGTGTGTAAAAGGCTAGTTGTGTTTCACAGTAACGATGTTTTCTAAATCCGTGTTGACTGTATGTCAATAGGTCGTCCACTTCGAGGTAATTCATAATGTTCGAACACAATATTCGTTCCATATCGCCGTTATTGATGTGGGCCTTTAATTTAGTGGACTACTTTCTTGAATATTGGCGTAACCTGTACAAGTTTCCAGTCTTTGGGCACGGATCCGTCTCTCCAATTTCTGTATTTAATCAAGACTGCCTCCTCTAGGAAGTTCAGATCCTCTACACCGAAGAGGCCCTCCCTGACCGCCTATGTTGTGGACTGTTCTTCCTCTGACTCCTGTTCCTGGCTTGGGTGGCGCTGCCAGGAGCTTATGCTCCGTCCAGCATGACTCTCTGGGTCATAGCACAGTGCTCAAACCTCCTAGCCTCGGTAAGATGGCAGTGCTCGAGGAGGAAAAATTTATTCATAATAATAACAAAACTCTTACACTGCTTTCAGTAGTTCACTTTCATTAGTTACCGGAAAGCAGATCATCGCAGCTTTTCATAGGCGCCTGTAGAGTATCTTTGGTAGAGTTACTAGCTTCCAAAAGCACGTTGAGCCGTTGGGCGAGGCGTCTGTTATCAGCGCTACAAGTTGCGCGAACTTGTCCGATCTGCTCCGACCTGGCCAGCAACATATAACTCTGACCGCCTTCGAAGAAAAAGTTCAAAACCGCACCCTCAAGCGATAAAGTCTTGGTAACGGTGTTCTGGGACTCTGAAGGAGTTACTTTGTTTGACGTTCTCCCTCATGGTGCGACAGGTTACTCTGAAGTTCATGCGGACTGACAGTGGTGTACTCGACTCCTTTTGTGCTCTCCTTCCTAGTAGATCACGAGGCACGTTCGTCCCCTATTGGCTGCCGTAGACACCACACCAAAGTGTTTCCCCGTATACTAATATTGTGTCAAAGAAATTTATGCTTTCAGAGATCGATTGCTCCGTACAGAAAACATCTTTGCAGAGTGTCTGCGATTTAGCACACACGAAAGAAAAGTTACGGTTGTAACAGATAACTTTCTCAGTGTACACCCCTGCGTACGTGTGATAAATGGCCGTTTCTTTTGATTACATTGACTTAGAAGCTTAAGTTTTGCACTCCGCCAAGGGATCATAGACCTTAGTATGAGGGTAATCTTTTTTAACTTCCGATCTGTCGCGGAATGGTAACCACACTGAAAGTAAAATGTATTATTAGCAACAGTTAGCTACACCTTCCATCTAATTCTCTACATTAGTCATCGCTCCGACTTAGACATTTGTCACAGCGTGCTGCCAACTTTCTAATATCCTCGTCATAGGAAGCAGCTGCCTGTGCATTCCACCAATTCCCTACACAGGTCGGTGGCGCGCTTTCTGTGCCAAAGTGAGCCCCCGTAGCCAGCAGTTCATACGAGCAGAGAGATGAAAATCAGAAGGAGCCAGCCAAGTCTTAGCTGTATGGGGGTGATCAGACACTTCCCGTCGGAAAGGCTGCAGAAGCACGTTGTTGCAACTATAGTGTGCGGCTAAGCATTGTCATGAAGAAGGCTACGCATGACAGTTACATGAAACCGGGGGAACACTTCGCACTTGCCGGGAGACGCAATTTTACGTTCTCCCAATATGCTCAGAACTGAAAAATGTGGTCTGAATGATAGATGGCCATACTAGAGACACTGTGCAACACATCTGTGCAAAACTTCATCAGGTTTTCACTGTGGTTATAATTTTGCGACCATTCGGAGGTTAATAAAATATAGCCCACGTATTTGTCTTAAATTTCAACTTGATACATCCACCCAATCCTGAGAAATGGCGTCATAACAGACATACGGACAATAAATGACAAAAAATTTATGTATCTAATTACATATTAACCATTTTCGGATGTTATTCCTTCACTTGAACTTTGAAACCTTGTTTCTTGGCAAATTTTTTGATTCTTTGTAAACGGCGAGTGCCCTATAGGTCTTGAGTGAGTTCGCGAGTATCAAAACATGCGAGATAAATAGCCGTATCTTTTCATCCCGCTGACTTAGAGGCTTAAATATTTTTCACCGCCAATGGACTGTACACGTCAGTATTTGAATAAATTTCAACTTCATAGCTCTAACCGCTCCCGAGAGAAATAAATCTTAACAGACAGAGAGACAGATGACAGCCAAATGAACGTAAAAAATATTTTAAATTTAAGATTCTATTAAAATCTTCTAAGAACTTCTGGTAGCCGCGTTAGCTGTCAATATGGCGTTAGAATTGTCAGACTCGCTTAAATTGGATTGTTACAAAAAGAAACAACCAGAATCCCATGGGGCAGCATGTGCAGGCGGTATACATGTTTTGCAAACCCTCGTTGCCAGTTTGGTAAGGCCTCGTCGCTACTGTTATGGAGATCGAGTTGCTACTGCTGTTACGGTAGGCCGAGTTTGTGAGTTCGTGAAACGGCTTCTGGTGCAGTACACCGCTAAGACAATTTCTCCCTGCCACTATTACACAGCTATACCCCACGGTCAGGTAACAGGGTAGGAGAACGAAGGTTCTACAATTCTCCAATAAATTAGTAACGAAGTTACACAAACTAGTTAAAAAGGTTTACTTATGTTTCTGACTAGTTGAATATTGAAGTTGAAACTAATGTAATATTTCTGGCTTTTTCAGCGATCATATTAGGCTCCAGGAAGCTATTCCCAATGCAGTGGAGATGCAAGAAGCATAGGGATGACGCAATGTGGGATGAGGTACCGGTGACAGATGTTAGATTCGGTACCATTCCCGTGAGAAAGACCTCCTGCATGATGCTGCTGCTCTGTTATTGGCTGCTGTGTTTGGCGGTAGGGCGCCAAAACGTTAAACTTTAGTTGCTATTATTAATTAAACCTGTCATCTAGATTACTTCATTTTTAAATAAACGTATCTCAACAGCCAGCTATCAATCAGTCATTTCAAAATTACTAAAATCAAAGAATTACTAAAACAAAAGACTGACGATATTACTGCCGATGCACTTCGGTGGCGTTCGGGTCACGCCTTGCTGGCTTGGGGCACGAAGTGTCTCGGACAGTCCGGCTCTCCAGTTCTGCCCGTACCAGTAGACAAATAAGTTGTCTGTTATAGCAGTGTTTGTTTCATGCAATTTTATTTACTACAGTTCCGACCGTCGATAGGTACAGACATGTTGTCTGTAATAGTAGTATTTGATTCACGTAATTTTAATCTCCAATTCTGACGGTTCCAGTAGACAGACATGTTGTCTGTGGCAGGATGTATTTCATGTTATTTTAGCTAGATATATTGACTGTGGAAAGATATGTTCAATACGTTGTGATCAAGAATAGTTTCTCGTGTCTATATCAATAAAAAAGCGAGTGGCATCCCAAATGAGTTATAGTTTATTCGCAGCAGCAGTTCCTTGCGAAGTTAATTTCAGCCTCAAGAAAAAGAATCCGCGACCTACGTGCTGTTTTCTGTACTGGGGCATCATCATCATGAAGACAGCAGATTAGTGAAGTGCGCAAGAACTTATGTATTCCACACAGGGCAGTGGAAACAACTAGGCACCTCACGTGTACTGCAGGCACAGTACAAATGTGCTCAGTGACACGTCATCTGCAGTAATGCAGAGGAGGTAAAGAAGGATGAAAGTATTAAAACTATCTCACTTTTATTCCTTTTTTTGCCGTACTAGCTCTGTAATTATATTTTTATTAATGACTGACCTACAGAATTTTCCCTCACAATGACAACTCAGACTTAACCTATTCATTTATTACCCACAATATACAAGCCCAACGCAATCTGACAGCTATACATTGACAACACAACTTCCAATAACTAACACAAATGAATGGCCCTGAATTGCAAGAAATCCTAAGAACAATACAACTCCAAGAAATATGAAATTAAAGAAATATGAAACTACCTCTAACTCTGCTAATTGCCTAAACTCATTTCAGTCACCAACCCCGGTAGTGGAAACCCCATTCCTTTTCATGAGTCACTTACCTCACAGAAAATCTTCATAACACGAACTATAGCAATTACAGCAAGTAGAAACAACAGCCAGCTAAATAGAAAGATTCTAACTACTATAGACTCTAACAATAATCATTAACTGTAAAAACAACATTAGTCCAAAAAAGTAAATTTTTCAAGAGAAGTAAAAAACTGTATACAGGCTAAATAATGGACAGTAGGATAAATCCATTAATTTTAATATTGACTGTGTATGTTAGGTAAGCTTTAACAATAAAACAAAGTACTTTAAATGTAATAACTTTGCATGAACGATTTTTTTTAAATTGAATGGACTTATGTTGTTATTGCAGGATGAACATTTTGGACTGACATTTTAACATCAACATTTGTTTATGTTATCAAAAATTACTTTATTGTATAAATTTAATATACAATATTACTTGTACATTGTCTAATATTGTTTTACAGAGAAATTGAAAAATATTGTTAATGTATGTATAGAAAGACTAAAGATATGACGATGTGAATCGTCACATTAGGAATTAAATTTCTTATTTCACCTAACAGGACAATGAAGGATTAACACTACACTATACAGGTTATTTTACACCAAAAATGTATTATGAATCATCTTCAGAAGTGTCCACAGAAGGGCACTCAGTCAATTCCAGATAAAAGGCTTTGTGCTCATCAGGAATATATAGCATTAATTGTCCCACATCTTTCAATTTTTTGACATTGATTGCAACTTTGTTTTATATGCAATTTCTGCAGGTAACTTTGGTTCTGCCTGTAATGCATGTCGCAATGAAAAGCGGTGTTTTACGAGACCATCAATATGATAGTAACAGTCAACTTTACCTGGAAACACTTCACTGTGATGGAAGCTCATAAATGAGGACACTGTGAATTTCACTTTACTGCTTTTGTCCACATTCGTCCCATAACTGTCGTCACAATAACAGGATCGCTTATAAACTTTGGGCCACCATTTTTTGTAACCCAAAATCTCTTCCGTGGTAACAAGCGTTACATTAATGTTTTGTTTTTTGGATGATGTCACCATATATTGAACATACTCATACAAAGAATATATTCTGTCTTTTCTTCTTATCACCCGCTTTATGGTAGCAAATGTACGATCACATGGTAAAAATGAATAGCCACGCACATGGAAATGCTGGAATACATCTTTGAATCTGCCAGAACTTACAAGGCAGTTCATTACCCTAACCACTGTGTTGTTCTTATTTTGCGCAGGGCACACATCTGAGAACAGGTGTAATTCAGTAACACTATCAGGTATCTCTGTGTTGATGTAATCAACCAAAAACGAGCATACTTCGTTAGGTCCTTTGTGGGCAGTATCTTTGTGGTACAGATATACCTTGGATTTCTTGCTCTTTAGGTCTGTAATACAGAATGCATTAACGTTAATTTCCTTAAAATAAAAAGCTTCCTGTACTGGGAGCTTAGGCAACAGCAGATTTTGCATATAATCGAAACACAATGCTACCACATGCTCATTTTCTGCACACTTCTCCTTAACAGCATCCATCTTTAAATAGAATTTTTTGCTTCTTCTGTTATGTACCATGAGTTCCAATACAGCCACACGCTTTGCAGTATCGTTCAATGATGGACTCTTAGTCTTCACTAAAAGTGACTCACAAGAGCAGCAAGTATGAAAACCCTTAAATAAATTCCATATGACACTCTGGTATGAGGATATAACTTGATGAAAAGTTCGTACGTACTTTTTACAGATAATTCAGAATTTAAGTAATACATTTCTTTGCTTCAATAATGTGAGATTTTCGTAGGGAATGTTTTAATATACTCCTCAATTATCGATAGGACTTTTTGTGGTGTCGCATTGGTTGAAGCCGTACATCCTCTACTGTCACATGGGCGAACATTATTTTTCACACAGTTACAAATTCGTCGCACACGTTCATTTGTAATGCCAAAAAGGCTACAAAATGCCTTTTTGCACACTTCCACCCGCCCAGCATCTCCAGTTACCACGTGATATCGATAATTTAGTGCTCTTGGCTTAGGCTGACCATCACTTTTCCGGGGTCTTCGGCGTATCACGTCTTCTTTTTCGATCAGCCCTGCAGGGTAACCATCTTGTGTGTTCTTACTCTGAAAATCGTGAAATTTAGTGAATATATCTATCTATCCATGTTCAGAGATCCTCTTGAAACACAGTTTCTTACATCTGAAACATATTGATACACGAATACCAATGTCAGGAAATGTAAAAGAGTTGCAAAAAAATTATTTACGTAAAATCAATTATTTTTTATTGATAGAGTAAATTATCCATATGATATTTACGTACCATAAAATTTAGAACATATGGGAACCTCTAAGAAGTAAAAAATACACAGACATGAGATTAATTCACATAGCCTTTGAACTTACCCACAGTCAGGTCCTATTTTTACAGCATTAATTTGTCTTCCACGTAATCAATTCCCTTCGTTCTGGCAACTTTTATGACATTTCTTTTATACAGTTCCGGTTGCGCATCTCTCTTCTGCGACATTGTGCATAGATATTCCAAAGAAACGTATTCTATAAACAAAACTAAACGACAATGTATACGCAGCTGCTACAACAATGCACACAGGTAACAAGATCACAGGCGTCAGATGTGCTGCCATCTGGTATGCATTCTATTCACTACATGAAACAAGAACCAAATATGTTCGTTTGGTGCTGCCATCTGTCATTTCTTGCAATAGTAACATAAGTCCTGGACTCATGTTGTTACTGCAAAGAACACGAAAAACTGTATGCCTGTAAAAGCATTAATATGTGTAGGGCAAGTGTGATTTTTGCATAGATGCTGCATCTAAGTATCCTGAAGGCTTCTCTGTATACATCAAATTTTTGCCAAAAAGTGGACATGTGTTGTTTTTACAATTACTGATTCCTACAAGGAGGCATACGGTTACCAAAAGAAAGATTTTGTTGAAGAGCAAACAATGTATTTAGAAAATATTACCTTGTTCATGTGACATCCAGTTCCAAAAATTATATAGTTGTCAATAACTCCACCACCCCCACAACATCCCTCATCATACATTTCCTTGCATATTTTCTTAAAAACGCATCATTTCATCTCACTTTACATTGCGTGTCCTACCAACACAGTGTCTCCATTAAGAAAATCATGTCCGTACATTTCGCTATCCACTCGCTAACTGCTAGTCCGTCCAATCACAGAATCTCTCGCCGAGGACGCAGAGCGCTGTCAGCTATATTAACACGCTGCCAACACACAGAACGCTGCCAACATACAAACAGGCTACTTACAAAGTCTGCAACGCTGCTTGTAATATAACACAAGAAAGGCCCTTAATGGCTAAGTGCAAATAATCGTAAGTAACCTTCACAGTACATAGCAAATGCAATTACAACAACTGACTGTTCAATTCTAAGAGTTCATTATACGACGTCCCCTGTCTAAGTCAGCCCTGGACGGTGATCTACAACCAAGTCCGCGAGAGCTGGTCTTCTGCCTTCCGAGTAGGCTTCTGTCCTTTGTCGTCCGGGCATTGGTGGATTGTACTCGCCGGCAATTGGCCGAGGCGGAGTCGATATCTTCATCTTCAACGCCGCCAGTGGTGCTGCTGGAACTCGGGTGGCGAGTCCCTACGGCACTGACACCAGCTCGCATTTTTGCGCCTGTCGTGCTCCTGCCCTGGCTGCGTCTTGTTCGGCAGACACAGCAACATGATCATAGGTGCCGCGAGTATGGCCCTAAAAAGGAGCTCAAATAACACCCCGGAAGAAAACCATACGGAATGAACCTGCCTTTGGATATTGTAAAGACTCACCGGTGATGAAAAACCAACAGATGACCGCAAAAGCCACACGGTGGAGACGTGATTACGCCTGAAGTAGGAAGTCCAGGTCACCAACCAGCCCAGTTGACGTTGTGTTCTTGAAACTGCCGGCGTTTGGTGTTCCCGAGAGAAGGAGCCAGCAAGAACTATGGAAATACGCCACTAGAGGGTGCAAAATGGAAATGGAAGAAAGAAAATTACGTACCAACCGAATGCTGGGAACCGTCACAAGATAAATTAAAGTGCATAAAGACAGTGAGTAATATAACAAATACGTAGATGTGAACTGCAGAGAGGACGGTAGGAGCCGCTAAGTACACTACAAAGCTCCCTGTGATAAAAGATGAGTAACATAAAAAGATCACAGATTGACCGGTAAAAACGGTTAAAATTGCAACAAAATCCATTGGGGGGCATATTAAATGGAGACAAGTAACCGATCCATAGTCGTAAATTAATACTAGACATAGGCAGAAAATCCAAAGGGATTCTGGTCGTATGTGAAGCATGTTAGCGGCAAGAAACAATCGATGCCTTCTCTGCACGATAGCAATGGAGATACTATCGAAGACAGTGCTGCCAAAACAGAGTTACTAAACATAGCCTTCCGAAATGCTTCACAAAAGAAAACGAAGTAAATGTTTCAGAATTCGAATCGACAACAGCTGCCAACATAAGTAGCGTAGAAGTAAATATCCTCCGGCCCGCATCTCGTGGTCGTGCGGTAGCGTTCTCGCTTCCCACGCCCGGGTTCCCGGGTTCGATTCCCGGCGGGGTCAGGGATTTTCTCTGCCTCGTGATGGCTGGGTGTTGTGTGCTGTCCTTAGGTTAGTTAGGTTTAAGTAGTTCAAAGTTCTAGGGGACTTATGACCACAGCAGTTGAGTCCCATAGTGCTCAGAGCCATTTGAACCATTTTTTAAATATCCTCGGAGTAGTGAAGCAGCTTAAATCACTTAATAAAAGCAAGTCTTCTGGTCCAGACTGTATACCAATTAGGTTCCTTTCGGAATATGCTGATGCATTAGCTCCGTACTTAACAATCATATACAACCGTTCGCTCGGCGAAAGATCCGTACCCAAAGACTGGAAAGCTGCACAGGTCACACCAATATTCAAAAAAGGTAGTAAGAGTCATCCACTAAATTACAGGCCCATATCGTTAACGTCGATATGCAGTAGGATTTTAGAACATTTATTGTGTTCGAACATTATGAGTTACCTCGAAGAAAACGGTCTATTGACACACAGTCAACATCGTACCTGTGAGACACAACTAGCTCCTTATTCACATGAAGTGTTGAGTGCTATTGACAAGAGATTTCAGATCGATTCCGTACTTCTGGATTTCCGGAAGTCTTTTGACACTGTACCACACAAGCGGCTCGTAGTGAAATTGCGTGCTTATGGAATATCGTCTCAGTTATGTGACTGGATTTGTGATTTCCTGTCAGAGAGGTCACAGTTCGTAGTAACTGACGGAAAGTCATCGAGTAAAACAGAAGTGATTCCTGGCGTTCCCCAAGGTAGTGTTATAGCCCTTTGCTGTTCCTTATCTATATAAACGATTTTGGAGACAATCTGAGCAGTCTTCTTCGGTTGTTTGCAGATGACGCTGTCGTTTATCGACTAATAAAGTCATCCGAAGACCAAAACAAACTGCAAAACGATTTAGAAAAGATATCTCAGTGGTGCGAAAGGTGGCAGTTGACCCTAAATAACGAAAAGTGTGAGGTCATCCACATGAGTGCTAGAAGGAACTCGTTAAACTTCGGTTACACGATAAATCAGTCTAATCTAAAAGCCGTAAATTCAACTAAATACCTAGGTATTACAATAATGAACAACATAAATTGGAAGGAACACATAGAAAATGTTGTGGGGAACGCTAACCAAAGACTGAGTTTTATTGGCAGGACACTTAAGAAGATGTAACAGACCTGCTAAGGAGACTGCCTCCTCTATGCTTGTCCGTCCTCTTTTAGAATACAGCTGCGCGGTGTGGGATCCTTATCACTTGTCACTCACCCATAGCAAGACACTCAACTCGGTTCTAGTGCAATTTGCGCTACTGGCCATTAAAATTGCTACACCACGAAGATGACGTGCTACAGACACGAAATTTAACCGACAGGAAGAAGATGCTGTGATATGCAAATGATTAGCTTTTCAGAACATTCACACAAAGATGGCGCCGGTGGTGACACCTACAACGTGCTGACATGAGGAAAGTTTCCAAGCGATTTCTCATACACAAACAACAGTTGACCGGCGTTGCCTGGTGAAACGTTGTTGTGATGCCTCGTGTAAGGAGGAGAATTGCGTACCATCACGTTTCCGACTTTGATAAAGGTCGGATTGTAGACTATCGCGATTGCGGTTTATCGTACCGCGACATTGCTGCTCGCGTTGCCGAAATCTAATGACTGTTAGCAGAATATGGAATCGGTCGTTCAGGAGGATAATACGGAAGGCCGTCCTGGATACCAACGGCCTCGTATCACTTGCAGTTGAGATGACAGGCATCTTATCCGCATGGCTGTAACGGATCGTGCAGCCACGTCTCGATCCCTGGGTCAGCAGATGAGGACGTTTGCAAGACAAGAACCATCTGCACGAACAGTTCGACGACGTTTGCAGCAGCATGGACTATCAGCTCGGAGACCATGGCTGCGGTTACCCTTGACGCTGCATCACAGACAAGAGCGCCTGCGATGGTGTACTCAACGACGAACCTGGGTGCACAAATGGCAAAACGTCATTTTTTTTTTCAGATGAATCCAGGTTCTGTTTGCAGCATCATGATGGTCGCATCTGTGTTTGGCGACATCGCGATGAACGCACATTGGAAGCGTGTATTCGTCATCGACATACTGGCGTATCAGCCGGCGTGATGGTATGGGCTACCATTGCTTACACGTCTCGGTCACCTCTTGTACGCATTGACGTCACTTTGAACAGTGGACGTTACATTTCAGATGTGTTACGACCCGTGGGTCTACCCTTCATTCGATCCCTGCGAAACCCTACATTTCAGCAGGATAATGCACGACCGCATGTTGCAGGTCCTGTACGGGCCTTTCTGGATACAGAAAATGCTCGACTCCTGCCCTGGCCAGCACATTCTCCAAATCTCTCAACTATTGAAAACGTCTGGTCAATGGTGGCCGAGCAACTGGCTCGTCACAATACGCCAGTCACTACTCTTGATGAACTGTGGTATCGTGTTGAAGGTGCATGGGCAGCTGTACCTGTACACGCCATCCAAGCTCTGTTTGACTCAATGCCCAGGCGTATCAAGGCCGTTATTACGGCCAGAAGTGGTTGTTCTGGGTACTGATTTCTCAGGATCTATGCACCCAAATTGCGTGAAAATGTAATCACGTCAGTTCTAGTATAATATATTTGTCCTGTGAATACCTATCTATCATCTGCATTTCTTCTTGGTGTAGCAATTTTAATGGCCAGTAGTGTATTTTTCTTACATTTATATACCTTTGGATTAGATTAAATCATAGCGAAACCCGTCGTGTATGATCCTGTATCTAAGATATTAACAGCTAATGCGGCTACCAGAAGGTTTTTTGTTTGTTTTGTTGATATTTTTAATTATTTTGCCACGTATCTCCACTGTGGATGCCCCAATCGTAATATCATAAGGTTTCCGTTTCCACCGATTGAGGTACGGACCCTAAAAACACTTTGTCTCAACACTATTATGTAACGCAGTTTACGGCGGCAGTGGAAATATATCTTGTCACTCACGCATAGCAAGATACTCAACTCGGTTCTAGTGCAACTTAGAAAGATGTAACCAACAAATGTTTCTAACTGAAACGATACGAACAAAAGCTATACAGCGAATGCACCCCTCCCATTCTGTAGGAAAAATTTGCTTCACATAACTTCATAGCTAGTGGGCAGGCTCTCGAGCGGAGACTCCTGCCCTATTACATTTTAAGGCCGCGTAGTCAAAGCGGGCAACTACGGCGACACTGACGCAGCGGCGAGTGTATCGATGCTTGCAAACGGCGCGGAACGGCGGTACGGGCGGCGTCGGGCGCCCTCTGCAGGTGAGGTAGCGTGGCTTTGATCTGGCAGCCATTACGAGAGGCTCTTTGAGCGGCGTGGCGAGAGAAGACTCCGGCAGTGGCCGCAGCGCGGCGCGCGAGTCCGGCCGGCAATTTTCACCCGACACGCAGTCGCAGCCAGAGGACGCTATTAACTTCCCACATTCCTGTAAAAAGGAGCCTCTCTGCCGCGGACAGCTGATTCACTGAGCAGCTGGGCGGAGGCTCCTCTCGCTCCAGCGTCGTGCTTGCCTCGCTGCGCCCGAAAATTAAACACAAAATTAGATATAGCTTTGTGGGCTTTCCGCGGCGGTCTACAGAGCGCAATGGTATACTCTGACTTGTGTGATTGGTAGTGTGTACCATGAACTCTTTATGTGTGCAAGTTTGTGGAGTATTTTCTGTACTTTACCCGTCTTTATGCATACGTATTGCGTGAAGCTGTGTATACTCCCAGGTATAGTGTGACGGTTTCTCTTTTAATGTCATGGGCTAGCGATAAGTACATAGGCAGGTGGCGGAAGTATGGCGGAAGTATGGCGTACGCAACGTATAAAAGGACAGTGCATTGGCGGAGTTGTCGAAGACCGCTTTCTTGATAACCTTAGTAAGGCCAACCACTTTGCTTCTTACATCCTGATGTCTTTACCATCCCTGACGATCCCCAGTTTCATTACTCCCTCTTCCCTGATGTCCGCGATCGAGCTGACGCCTCTGCCCCTCTACTCGCTCCTGGCTTCCAGTACTTGGACAACATTACACACACTG